>NW_026707068.1:0-96842 GCF_024137745.1 Phymastichus coffea | reverse complement strand
TTGCTCGCTCGATGCGGATCCTCTTGCAAGGCGCGTTCTTGCGTAGTTTGCTCGCTTGCTTGTCCTCGAGAGAGGGAGAGCCTTGATTAACTCGAGCTCGCTCCCGCTGCCGCTGTTTCGTCATTCGGTCGCTGATATTAAATTCCGGCGCGAAGACGACCCCACATGCCAAAAACAGCCGAGTCACTGCGCTCGCAATTCCAATTCATTATCATTCTATGTTGTTTAACGCCGAATGCCGTGGCTGATTGCCGTTGCCCAAATTTTCGATACATCATTTTCGCGTGCGCGCGTTCGCCGGAATAATAGAGTTTACAGCGAGCCCGGCCCTCATTGGGCTAATTTGCACTCGCAGGTACTGATTAGCACTCGATTTAGAGTGCTATTAGCTTTGAATCCTGTCGCGGCCATATAATTTATGCGCGCGCATGAAGATTGTTCTTCGCTCATAAATTTACGCTAGGATAATAAATACTAGGCTTCGCGGGTAATGCTCCGTCGAGTTTCATCCGATATTTATCGATAATGTTTGTTATTTCGTCGATCAGTGTCGTTCATTTCAATAGCTCGCGCTTGATATTTCAAATCGGAGTTGCGGTTCAGTTGCCACGCACGTAAGACGAAAGACCCCAAAAAATGGAATACAGTCAGCCGGTCAATAAAAAGAAAATCACGAATAGATACGTAATTTTTATTGGTCAGGTAGCTGGCAAGCTCGTAAAGCTCGGCGAGCCTGCCCGGCCCACGGAAACGTGCCGTGTGCGTGTGCGAAAGCCCGATACGCCGATACAGAGCATTGATTGGTCCGAGCCCTTGCGTTGTTCAGCTTTATTAATTTCATTACCTAACACATGCGCCGCATTCACAAATGCCCGGCTGAATATTCTACGTGCATTTGGCTCTCTGGCTGCCTGGCCCACACCACTGCAACACGATCGTGTGCACGGCTTCCTGTTAAATGAGACTTTGCATCGCGCGGATCGCTGAAACATGATCGTAGTGATCGCAGCGATGCGCCTGGATCTGATTGCTCGGTGCAATATAATACCGCGACAGCGAATTGAGAAATAAAAAAAGCTCGAAAAATTGCAATTGAAATATGCAAACGCGACGCTGGCGCGAGATCACGTTTTTGTTGTAAAGCAAGGTGCTGCGTTGGCGGTGAAACGGAATGCAGGGTGGCGAGGTTCACGAGGGTTGCGCGATATCGAGTGTCGCGACGCTATCTGTTCCGCTTGATTTCCGACTTTGTTTTTTCCAAGGTCTCCTGCAGAGCTTGCTGCCCCGACATTTCAAAAAAATACGCACTCTAGCTTTCTCTATAATGCACTTGCTGCTCCGCTCGCTGGCTCATTTACCAGCCGAGATGCAGTATTTTTTCGAATCCGGAGATTTCGCCGAATACTTTATAAGGCATAAATTTCTGAACAAACTTAATGCAACGTTCACGACTTTGCTGTTGCTTCGGAAGCTCTTTCCAATAAATGATTGCGACTGAAGACTGAATTATCCTCGAAAGCTGGAAACGCCTTAACGCAAAGTTCTCGTTAACTTTGAAAGTATCGAATAAGTTGGACAGAGAGCAGGCAGTTTTCTCGCTTACTTATTGCGTCGCCGGTAAAGCGAGAAGCGAATAAATAAATTGACGCGACAGCGGGTCCGCGGGAAAAACTTTTGTAACGCTAGTTGCATCTGTGGGGCACTCGTCGCTTACCGGGATTGCCAGCAGAGTCGCAAATATCGGGGAGCGATTCGGCGCAACTCCAGCGCGGAAGCTAATTAAGCGAGGCGTACATCAGGCTTACTGGTCGGCTATCCGCTGGACGAAGATCGAGCAAGCGACTCGTCGAGAGCGAGGGAAGGCGTTGGCTCGGCTAAAAAGTTCCTGTGCCGCCGTTGGCGCTCGGTTTGGCGAGCCCGCGCAGCTGCCTTCGAAATTGAAAAACGAGGAAATTATGTGGAGTGTGCCCGCGAGGAAAAGTTTTTCGCTCCGGGCCAACGTGCCCGGCATAATGTGCAAAAATGAGGACCTCTGTCGCGGAGTCCGCGGCACTTTCACGCGCCAGACCAACAAACTGAATTCCCCTTTGCCTGTCGGCGAAACTCACGATCGAAGTTCTCTCGCGAGCGAGCGGCTGGCAAGTCGATCGATAAGGGAGCAGAGATCGCAAGCGGCTTTGTTGAACCCGCGCTAATTCAATTGCGAGCGGGAGTAAGCAGCGCGTCTCGCAAGTCGTTTCCGTCTGGAGCTTTCGTCAATTGGAATCCGCAATATACTTAGGCTCGAGGCAGAGAGTACCAAGTGAAATGTTTGAGGCGTCGGCTGACTGGCTGGCTGAGCGTCGCGACGATCGGCTCGCTGGCAATGTCGTCGTCGCCGCCACCGCCGCCACCGCCGCCGCGCTATTACCAGACACTCAGCCACGCCTTCAACTATGCGAGGCGCACACGTGTACGCGAAAGGCTTAATTGCCCACAGTCCTCGGCCCCGTCTCTGCGTCCGACCAGGTATTTTCTCGCTCTACCTCGCGATTCTTTCTCGTTGCGCTCGGGTCGCCGGCAAATTACGCGGATACTAACTAATCCTCGCTCTCTGGGGCTTAAGCTCGAGTAGTTGTCTCGGCATTTACAGCCAAGTATACCACGCGGCAGCCAGCAGCGGAATCGCAAGTTCGAGTTTGCTCGTGTGGAACTCCTCCTCCTCTCGTTTAGTGCGGGAGAGTGGGCGCGGAAGCGTTGTTCCTCCGTCCCGAGCTTGTTGCTGCTCACCCGATGCCCCCTCCCCCTGCACAGTCCAGTTCTCTTCGAGCATTCACAATAATTAATTAGCCAAGTTGTTGCTGCTGCTACTGCTGCTTCTGCTGCTGTTGCTAGCACTTGTTGGTGCTCTCGTCGATCGCGCGCCCGCGCACAGCTGCGCTCGCTTTGCTGTACACACAAAGCTTCGCCCTTCTCCGCGACGAGCACTCTCTCTCTCTCTCTCTCTCTCTCTCTCTCTCTTTTGCTCTCTTTCTCTTTATACGCGCTCTTGATAAATATCTACGCGTCATTGTCGCGCGGAGAACACTCTCGTCGATTACCCGCGAGCGAAAAGCCTCGCTGTTCTCTGCCGAGTTTTAATCAGAGGGGTATCGAGTCGAGAGTGGTGCTGATTGTTTTTTATTTCGTTCTATGTTGCAGGCAGCGGCGAAGAATCGAGGCCGAGCGCGACCGATCCCGCCAAATTGGTTGTAAAGAAGCCCAGACCCAAGGCCGGATCGCCCAATCGACAGGGTCCTCAACAGTGCCAGGTGAGTCGAGGAGCGCGGCGTTCAGTAGTACAGCCCGTGCTTTAGTCAGTCGCGCGAAAAAGTGAAAAAAAGAAAGAAGGGAGATGAATCGGGCGCGGGTGGCAAATTAAATCTTGCCACTCGCTCGCGTTTGCTCTTCTAAAAAGCGAACGCGAGGGGCATAGGGGAGAGGGAAAAGCCACAAATTTGGCTGGCGCGGCGTGCTTCCGCCTCGTTGGCGGTCGCGCGACCGCAGCGCTCTCGCTCCACCGTCGCGTAGTCGTCGTTTGCTCCCGTCGTCGCTTTGTGCGCCCGCCGCGCGCACGCTATCCCACTAACGAGTCCAACTTGCGACGATACAATTCTCCCCGCCGAGCCGTGTGTGCGCGCGCGCGCGCGATTTATCTTCGCGCGGGCCGAGGCGCAAGCTCCTTTGACACCGGAGATCCGACCGTTCGAACGAATAGATACGTTGTTCGCGAGCTCGGAGGCTCAGCGCAAATCTATAATTGTATCGTCGACTCGTGCGTTCGCGCTGTTTGTCTGCACCGGCGGATGCTCGTCTTGACGAGCATTTGTCGGAGCCGTGAAATCTTCGAGTCGTCTTTGCAATCTTGACTGTTAGCGCGATATTGCCGGTTCGTTGGCCTTGTTTGTTTCCCAAATAAGTTTTCCCTCCCGAAATTTGGCCCAGCTTGTGCTTTAGGATTTGTATTTTCCCTTTGGGGAGTCTCCAACTTTCCAAGCTTATTCACTTGTCGCGGCACAGCTGCGCAATCCAAACAGCCTCACTGATTTTAATTAGTCCTTCTGTCTCGCGCCCGTTCGTTGTTTTGCTCGGCGAATCCTTGATAACCTCGCTGATTTTTAATTCGAGCGGCGCGGAATAAATTCTGATCAAGACGGCCGCTCGATGGAAATTAGACCCAGGGCAAAAGGACGAGCACCCCTCGTCGGTGAGTATCGGGAGGGAGCTTTTTTTATTCGCGGCCCGTACTTTGGGCGTGAAAATGCGCCGGGACGGAATTCGTGAACGAGAAAAAGTCGACAGAATCGAGCGTGAAGCCAAATAGAAGAGAGATTAAAGAGCAAGAAGGTGGAGCGTGCTTTACGTAGACGAAGCGCAAGGTCGATTATCTGGGCTCGGTCTAGCGATATCAAGTAGCGCGCGCGCGCGTCACGGCACTCGGTCCTCCTCCCCCTCTCCCTAAATATATACAGATATATAGGCGTACCTGTGTATGCGCGTGTCTGGCCTCGATTCCAGCCGGCGAAGCGAATTGCTCGGGGTATTAGAACGAGGCTTCGTTTAATTAATTAATTGAGCGTGTTGGGGGGGGGGGGGGTGCAAGTTTGGTGTCATATTACTTCCTCTCGTTGCTCTGCCTGGCGGAGGAAGGCAAGCAGTCGGCGCTTCGCTCGCAATCTCGCCTTTTTCCCCCTTCATCCCTGGCGTCGGTGCTTGTTTGTGCCAACTTTACTCTGCCGAAGTCTGATTAATCGACCTTGGCCGCGCGCAGCGTCCTCTCCTATTGACTCTTTCGTCGGCGATCGAGAAATCACGAGGAAAAGTAAATCGAGTTTGAGCTCCCGTTCGATTACGCTATCCCCGTAACGAAGTGGCTGCCTCCGCAATGGAACGCCAACTTGCGTGTAAGTTAGAGAGAGAGAGAGAGAGAGAGAGAGACAGAGACAGAGACAGAGAGGGAAACTGGAGTTGTCGTGGGCAGACGCGCGCGGGCGCGCGTTCACAGCTTCCGTTAATTAACGAAACTTTCGAGCAAGTTTGGACGCCGCTGCCGTCGCGACGAAGGTCGCGCGGCGCTGGCATGTCGAGCATCAGCCTACAAACGGAGTCGACGGAGCTGATTCCACTCCAATTTATTAACGGACGGCCAAACAGCTACCAACTTGTTCTTGTCTCTGTCTCCTCTCACTGTTTATCTTCCATTCCGATGTCACAGTCTTTGAAGCGAGCGCCACGGCTACGTACAATGGGGCGTCGGCACAACTCTTCCACCTCTTTTTTTCCTCTGCCGCTCGCGGAAAGCCGTCGAGAAGAGAACTCTTTGAAGTTTGAGTCAAGGGTTTATCGATGCCGAAGAGAGGGAGAGAGAGAGAGAGAAGAGAGAAAGTAAATGGAAAATCACTATAAACAGCCGAGCGAGAGAGTGCGAAATGATTTCCGTGCGCAAGCGGATGGAAGCGAGAGAGAGTGAGAGAAGCAGCAGCGACAGACAAAGAAGGAGGTTAAGCTAAGGTGCGAACGCGACGAGAGTAATGATGTTGACTTGTCAAAGGGAAAAGGGAGATTCGGTAGAGGCAAGGATTGGGGTTTCGTCGCGGCTCTACATCTCGAGCGAGTGCTGCTGGCGTAAATTGAAACTTTGGCTGTAGGTGTGAATGCGTCTCTCTCTCTCTCTCTCTCTCTCTCTCTCTCTCTCTCTCTCTACAGAGAGATCTAGAGATGTCCTTGGGAGTGGAGTTAAATTGCGCAAATTAGATTTTGAAGTACGACTATCTGCTTTCCTCGCTCGCTCTCGCGCTGCTTAGCCGAGTTTCTACATAGCCTAGCTACTTGCTCGTCAACTTCGGCAACGGCTCACTTTCCTACTCCCCCGTTCCCTCTTGGCGCCTTGGAATACTCGCCGCAGACGTGGATTCGCGCGCCGCCCCGATAAGAGGCTTTCCAAGTTGCAAGTTGCGAGCTTTCGCGGGCCATCGGCGCTCTCGAGTGCGTCTCGCGCGACGCAATTGGTAAAGCACTCCGAGGAAGAAAAACGTCCGTGAAGACTGACAGGAGGAAGGGGTCATCAGTAAAACGCTACAAGTTGTATTGTTCAGCAGGAAACAAAACAAATCGAGCGAGCAGCAGCAGCAGCAGCGATGGCAGCGTATAAATCAGAGAGTGTGTGTGTGTTCTGGTGTGCGTGTGCGTAGTCCTAGCGAGTGAGAGAGGGACAAATGAAAGGTAAATGGAGCGATAAAGCGAGGCGCTCGCGGGACGCCGAATCAGCAGTGGGCTCGCTCGCTGCACTACTACCACGGCGGTTTTCGCGCTCTATTAGTCAGGCTTGGCCAGCGCTGCTGCAGCCGTGCGGTAAAACTGCAGGTAGCTGCAGCACCCTCTACCAATCAATTCCTCCTCTCTCTCTCTCTCTCTCTCTCTCTCTCTCTCTCTCTCTCTCTCTCTCTCTCTTCTTTCTTTCTTTCTGTCTCTGTCTTTCTCTCTGTCTCCTATTCGCGCCAATTATTTCGGCTAAGCTAATAAGTATTCAAGCCCCCGTTAAATCAGCTTTACTCCCTAATTGCCTGCCCTCTTCCCGCCGCGTTTTTCCGACGCTAACACTTTTACACCGTACAGTTCCTCGGACTGAGCTGCCTGCCCGTCTAATGAAGCCACATTGTTCCGACAGTAGCGCTCTATTTTTTTTTATTCTATTTTACTTTGTTTTTTGTTCTACTAACGCATCCGCGTTCCGCGTTCGTTATCAATCGGTTAACAATTTGAACCGTGAAGCTTCGATGTCGAAACGAAAACTTTTCGGCTCTCGCTTTTCCCTCCTCCATTCTCTTCTTCGTTTTAACTTCACGGAAGAAAATAGGTCGCTGCTACTGCCGAAGTACGATAAATCCAAGCCCTGAGCTTGCAAGTCGAGCCGAAAGTTCAGCTAATCCAGCCCTTTGTCGTAAAATCCTCTCCTCGTTGCTGCCGCCGCTACCTTACCTACCTTTTTTCTCTTTCTCTCTCTGTCTCTCTCGGCTCTTTTCTCTCCTCTCATTTTACGAGCGAGACTCTACCATGATAATTGAACGACAGTTTTTGCTCAAGCTTGTACAATTCTGCGATCGACGGTCGTTTCCCATCGTTCTAGTAGTTTACTTGTTATAAAATTGGTGAGATTATAACGATGCGTGTGCTGCTTGTGTTGCAGGTATGCGGCAAGGTGTTCAACAATGCGTCGGCGCTGACGAAGCACAAGCTGACGCACAGCGACGAGCGGAAGTACGTCTGTACGATGTGCGGCAAGGCGTTCAAGCGGCAGGACCACCTGTGAGTAGCGAATGCGCATCTGCGTCTGTTTTTGCTTTTTCCCTGGCGCTACGCGCGGCTGCCTGATCAAAACTCGCGATTACTACTTGCGGCGCGCATTCGCCTTGTGCACAGTGCCTTCGGACTGCTCACGTCGTTGTCGCTTTATTAACAGGCGAGGCGAACTCGCTCTGGCAGTACAAGAGCAAAAAAATAAAATAACAAAACAAAGGAACTTGCGCTTGCCAAGGAAGCAGGGCTTTGAGGATTCAATTTGGCCTCCTTTGCGGACAACGAAAAAAAAAAAAAAAAAAAAAAAAACAGGAAAAAAAGAGAGGAAAGAAAGGCAGGCAGTGATGGCTTTCTGCCTCGCGCTTTTTACTCTACGCGACTGCTGACGCCTCTTTCTCTCTGTGTTCGTCGCCGCGCGCGGTTCTCCCTCTACGTATGTCGGCGCACACGTGTGTATGTGTGTGTACATGACTGTACAATCTCCCCCGTTCGCTGCTTGGAATTCGCGATGCATTCGGGCGGCTGCTCGCACGTCCTTCGTCTTCCTCTTTCCTTTTTTCTTACTTAGTTTTTTTGAGCATGTGTAGGTTTGCGGTGGGCAGCGACCATCCCTCTCTCATTTTCTCGAGCTGACGCTGCGTTTTAACCCTTCGACGAAGAAAAGAGAAAGAGTACAATAAAAGAAAGCTAGCTATATCTCTAGGGCGAGAAGCCCGAGATCGAAGACAATTTGCCGCGCGAACGCGCTAACGAGGATTTGCATTCAAGTCCTTTCTCATCCTCGATACTTTTTCTTTGTTCAGCGCTACTTTTGTAGCTTCCCTCGCGCATCTCTTCAGTTTTATTTCTCTCTCTCTCTCTCTCTCTCTCTCTCTCTCTATCGTTTTCTTTCTTTATTTCTGTGAGTACCCCAGGGCTCCGTTCTGGTACCCCTACCATTCAGTTGGCATGTTAATGACTAGCGACATGTGCTGTACAAACGAAACATTAAACGCACTTTTACGTGGGCGACCCGTAGATGTATTTGTACATTGAAAAGATAAGCTTGTGGGGGGGTGGAGGTAGGGGGTAGGATATAACAAGATTATTCACGGTCGTTTCTGATTGGGTCAGAGACTCTAGATTGCGTTTTAATGCCGGAAAAACGAAGTTAACTATCATGGGCTCCAGCAAGAACGTTAATGCTATTTGAGTTATGCAGCCACCGAATGTTGAAGTGAAGAAAGGAGTGTTCGTTCTTTTCGGTGACGAAGTTGTCAGTTTGGGGTCAGTTTCGGCCCCGAACTTGAGTGGAGATCGTACGCTGAGCAAGTCACAGACTGGATCATCCGAATACTTTACAATCTGCGCTTCATCAGACTTTGTACCACAGTGGCACTTCGTGGGAAGTTGGTAAAATCCTTAGTTCAACCACACCTAAACTGTTAGGAGCTGGTGTGTTTGGCTGCTGCACACGAGGAACGTGGTCGATCACAAAGACCGAGTAATTAATGTGCGAGGTACATATAGCTGGGGTTGAGAAGGATGAACACATCTCTCCCTACAGGGAGCGTTTGAGCTGACTACGCTTTGATTCGCGCAGAAGCTATTTCGCTGCTCTGCTAATTTACAAAATTGTCAGACTACGCGAGCCCGCATACTAAGCAGAGTTCTTTACTGCGCGTATAGGTCCGAACCCAGCAGCAGGGCTGAGCAGCCGGAGTTCGGCGTTACCAGGGTGAGCACAGTCACTGGATCAAGGTCTTTTGGGGTTTTACCCTCCATTCCTGGTCTTTCAGCGTGGGGGGAGGTTCAAGGAGACGGCACGCACCCACTTTCTAGAACTTGTACCTTCGCCATTTTCGGAAGTGACTGGGATGAGGGTCCCTCATCTGTTTTATTTTACAATTGAATTTGATTATGTGACTACATTCCTAATCTGCTTTTACTCAGCATTTATTTCATTGAAATCGAGCTATTTAGACAACTGCCATAGGTCCATAACCGAATTATTAGTATTACGTAACTTTTATTATCTGAGAATGTGCAAACAGCTTTATAACAAAGTTAGTTTGATCGAACTTGTTATTCTTTATGCATGTATATTATACGTATTGTTATTACTTTTATCACTGGCCAATAAAAGGTTACAATCAATCAATCAACCTCTCACTCGCTCGCCTGTGCTAACTCGCATCTGGTTTTATTTATATCACTTTGCAAAGGTCTTCCTCGTCGTTTCCGCTTTTACTCGCTATTTTGTGCAATAGCCATCGGCTCTTTCATCCGCGATTAAAAACTTCTCGACGAGGCGCCGCCGCGACGATTTAGAGCACCTCTTCAAGATCCTTTAGTCGCAACGGGCGCGCTGGCTAAACCAGAATAAAAAAGACGAGAGAGAGAAGTCAATTTTATCGCTCCTTAATTTACTGCCACTATACAGCAATCAGCTCGCGCAAATGCAAATGAACTGTGAATTCTTCTTCTTTCCTGGCTCGCCTCTTGCGAGAGAAAGGGAGACGCGTGCGCTTGGTGTTTTATTAGAGGTCTACGTACAGTTAAGACTGAAAAGTTGGGGCTCGCGGAACGAGCAGCTACAAATTACAAACCTTCTCCGGCAGGAAAAGAGCGATTAGGCAAAGAAAGTTTGTCGATTCTCTCTGTCTCGAGTTGAAGTATTTTATAGCTTCGGCCATTTTCGGAGAAAAACTTCGCCCCGAAGCCCGGGGCAGCACCAGCGAGATTGCCGTCGGAAAAAATCTTGCCGCGTACACGAAACGAGAGCCTCGCTCCTTTACCTCTCCACCAAGTGTTAATCTAGAATGTTTCTTAAGCATCCCCTTAATACAATAATGAAGGGGGGAGGGGGGCATAGAACTCCGAGCACGCGAGTACACTCGTGGGATCGCTTGGTCTCTCTCTCTCTTTCTCTCTCTCTCTCTCTCTCTCTCTCTCTCTCTCTCTCTCTCGTCTCTCTCTCTCTCTCTCTCTCTTTTTCCCCCGAGTGGCTGGATGGCGACCAGAGAGACTCGGACTCGGTTAGAGCAGAAGTGGTTATACGCGGCGCCGCCACCGAGAAAGCTTTCTTTAAGCTGGCACACCTACTTGTTGCATCGCGAAACCGACAGAGGCCTATACAACTTCCTGGATTTTGCATTCAAACGGCCAACTAAACTTGATTTCGTTTTGATGAAAAAATCAAAAGAGAGAGAGAGAGAGAGAGAGAGAGAGAGAGAGAGAGAGAGAGAGAGAGAGAGAGAGAAGCAGAGAAATTTTGGCGAAAAAAGAGAAAGCGATCTGTTGTCGAACATTGCATAAACATACTTGTTGCACACAAAAGCCAGCGACACTCAGTGCGGGGTGCAGCAACGTTACGAGGGGACAAGTCAAGCTGACTGAGAGAGTCTGAACAAGCCTCATCTTTGATTTTTCAAGAGGCTCCTTCTCTCTCTCGCTCTCCCTCCCCTTGTTCTGTTTGTCGCGCGCTGGCGCAAAAGCGCACGCCTAGAGGCGCCACTCGTGAATTTAAACGGCCTTGCTTTTCTCTCTTCGGAGCTCCCTTTGTGTCGCGTGTCCCGGCGCCGCAAGCTCCCTTACGCTTCATTTTTCTCGCTGCAAGCAAGCACAGACAATTTACGAGTCGCCGCGGCTGTTGTTGCTCGTTGCAGAAACGGCCACATGCTCACGCACCGAAACAAAAAGCCCTACGAGTGCAAGGCCGAGGGCTGCGGCAAGTCGTACTGCGACGCTCGGAGCTTGCGGCGACACACCGAGAATCACCATGCCGCCGCTGCCGCCGCTGCCGCCGCCGCCGCCGGTGGAAAGCCAAGCGAAGGAGCCACGACGAGTGGCAGCACTCCGAACAGCGCCGCGGGCAGCGCTTCGCCGAGCAGTCCCAATACCGGGCCCAACACACCCAATAGCAGCCCGAGCACGCCGAGCGCTCCGCAGACGCAGTCGCAGCTACAGACACCGCCGCAGCAGCAATCGGCCAGTAGTGCAGCTACCACGCTCAAGCAGCTACTGGCGTCCGAGCCTGCGCTCTCCCCCATTTCGCACATCAAGGTTAGTCAACTACAGCTTTCTATCTTTGTCGAGTTGCGCTCGGGTACCAGCGAAATCGTCGATCGACCCGCACGCGCGCAACTCTCCTACTCGTTTCGCTCGCGCAAACGAAACGATGACGCAGAAAGGGGGAGAAAATAATGTTCGATTTGTCGCTCAAACTTACCGAATACCCGTGGAATTAAAAAAAAACAAGGCAGCACTCGAAGACTTTCATCGAGTTCGACGCTCGCGAACGAGAGGAGAAGTGTTTGTTCTTTTTTGAGGGCGGATGACCCGCGGAAACTTTTCAGAATCGCGCGACCTTTATCCTTACTTGCGAGATTTTCATCTCGCACTTCGCCACGTTTCCGTGGCTGAAATTTGGGGAAATATATCGCGCGCGCGAAAAAAGAAAATAAAAAAGAAGGAAAAAGTATACAAAAGAAAATAGGAATCAAACGCTAGAAAGTTTTATTTGTTTTAATCGACCGCGAAGAGAAAAAAGGAGCGAAGAAAAAAAAAAGTACCTTTTTTAAAAAATAACCTCGGCGTGTTGGAAAGGAAGTCGAGTCACGAGTAATTATTCTGAGAAAAACGCGGTGTATTTTGAGCGATAGGAAAAGAAAGTAATGTAGAATTTGCGTGAGCAAATCTCGCGGTGGTATAGCTGAGAGGTTTCGCTAAAAAGAGGAAAGAGCGAGGGCAAGAGAAAAAGGAGTCGAGCTCGTGCAGAATAATTGAACGAGCTCGAACGAACACGAAATCTCACAGTTACGGCTGAAGGAACGCAAGCGTGTTGCCAGTGGCAGAGAGTGGCGAGTAAGGAGGTCAAGTGAGTAAATAAAGTAGGCGCAGGCAGCTCCGGCTAAGAGAGGTCATTTCGTCGTGTGCGCCGTGGCGCATTCGCAGTTCGATACACTCGGCTCGGATTTGCGCTCTTCGAGGAAAAAAAAAGCGACCAATACGAGTCCGCTCTGATTAGGTTGACAAGTGCCAGTCAATTACTGGTCAGTGCTCGTGTTTGTGCCGCGCAGCCGTAAATGCGAGCTTTCGCCGCAGGAGACTGTACGCAGTGTTGATCTTTCGCTGTTTGTCTTTGCCAGTGCAGCAGAGCAGCGGCGAGTAGTAGCTTTCTCAAGAATTGAATTGCTGCTCGCGGAGCGCAGCTAACGGTCTCGCTACTTTTTGTAAATACATTATAGAATTCGCTTAAGCTGCCGCTGATGCTGCTGCGTTGGTCCTACCCTGCTTACACCCTTTAACTTTCAAAGGGAAGCAACGAAGCGCGAGCGGCAAAGGGAGCAAGCGGCTTCTGCATTTTGTGAACTGGAAAGCGCGATACCTCCCCCCCCCCCTCTCTCGCGCTGTAAAACTTTTAATTTAAGTCTTATAAAACTTTTTGAATTAACACTTCTGTCCTCCTTGCCAACTTCTTTTACTCTCTCTCTCTCTCTCTCTCTCTCTCTCTCGACAACTTTTCCTACACCCTTGCCGTTTCGATTTCCTAATGCACCTCATTTGATGCTATCTCTCTCTATATTCAAACTTGAATTCACTTTGGTGAGAAATAAACTGCACGAGAGAGCCGTACATTAGCGGTGGCTGCGGCTTTTGTAACGAAAAAAGAAGATACTAATTGTCCGTTGACGCTGGGTGACTTGAAATAATTTAGTTCGATCGAGGCGATGAGATGGGGTAAAAAAAAGAGAGAAGAAAGATGGACGAAGGAGGAAATTGACAGGGTCCCGAGTCTCGACAGCGATCTGCTCGGTATCAGGTTCTCTCTCTCTCTCTCTCTCTCTCTCTCAGTTTCTCTCTTGTTTCCGCGCGCGAGTGAAGTCAAGACTGTTTGGCGTAAAGGGGAAAGAGTTTAAGGTTCGTGTAGCATCAGGCTAACTGACACTAAGAGCAGGAGAAAGAGAGAGAGAGAGAGGGAGGGAGTGAAGAACAGATTAATTGAATGTTGCTAAGTAGTTTGGGGAGAGGAGGTAGGTCGTAAATAGATTACAGATATTGCAAGTTGAAGAGCAAATAAGGATTACCGTTTGTTTTTTTTCCCTCGCTCATCTTCGGGACATAAGATTGTCGCTGGGGAATTGATTGCAAAGGTGCGTCCTTTCGAGGTGAAATCTTAATCCTTAGACAGCTTGTCACCGCTCTCTCTCTCTCTCTCTCTCTCTCTCTCTCTCTCTCTCTTCTCTCTGTCTATCCGGCAGCCTTTACGAGGGCTTGGTCGGGGACTACATGCAGACAGACGTATCGCACGAGCAAGTTGACGTGCACGCCAGACGCAAGTAAATACATACTACAGTCGCTTCGGTAAGCTCGTATCGGCTTATCCTCCTTCATTTGCTTGAAGCTGGCCCGAAGCTTGGCCCACGGCGAGGCACTTGCTAGTTCTTCGATCCAAGTCGCTCGCACACACGAGCTCTGGCACTGCAAGCACAAGGATGTTAGTTTGATCCCTCTTGCAGCACCTTCGCCAAGCACTTTACGGATCTTTCTCTCTCTCTATCTCTCCCTCTCTGCCGGAGCTTTAAGCTTTGCACCTTGCAAGACTCTTCAGGCAATCATTAAAAATTCCGTGTATTCGCAGGCGCACACCGTTTACTTTTTTCATTGCTTATTTCGTTCGCATAGCCGGCAATATTATAAGCTCGAGCTTCATTCATACTGCGAATTTCAATGTCATTTATTATTTATCAGCGCTAAAAACACGCCAACTCGACGCCAGTACGCTCTGAATATAGTTGTGTCGTTAGAAATTCATGGCTGCGTGCTACATATAGAGAAGCTCGAAAGGTTAGAAAAGCTATGAAACAAAAATGACTGCTTTATATTCACTGCCAGCTAACGCTAATTGGCTAACGGAATTCAGTAATACTATACACCGCAGTGAAAATAAAGTACTGGTAGTTACTTGTCTGCGGGGAACAAGAAAACTTTTCAATCAACAGTTTCGAAGTGCATCCCTACAGCCGAAAGCTGCTATCCAACCATCGATGAACGCTGATTCTATTAAATTACTCCTGCGAAAGAGTAAAAAAGTGAGTTTGACGTGTCACGAAAAAACATGTCGACACAGAGAAAAAAAAATAGTCGCGAGACAGCGAGTTTGGCAAACGTTACAAACATGCGCCTTATCAGGTATTATGTTTAGCTTATCTCTCTCAAAAAAACAGAAAAAAACGGACATATGATGGGCATGTATTGGCGCGTGCATTTCGGCCTGGACTTTAAGCTCCAATATGAATATTCCATGGAAGGAATATCCATATTGGAGCTTAAAGTCTAGGCTGGGAGTGCTCGGCCTTGTTTTTTACGTTGAGCTTGTCTGGACGCTATGCAAAAATAATGAAGCAAAACTACGCAGATAAAGAAGAAGAGAGGGGATACAAAGCAAATAAATAAATAAACGAAAAGAAAAACAAGATCTTTGGATGCAAAATTCATTAGCGATAATGAAATCTGCTGTGGCAGGTGTGCTCGCAGCGAATCGCGCGATACATCCGCGCGACGTCCGTTATTCAAGCGAGTAAAAAGGATAGGAGAAAGCCGTAGCGAAGTGAGAAAATGAAAAACAGAGCGGCGCTGTCTGTGCCGGGGCGCGGGGGACAACGCTAGTCGCGCGTTCATTTGATATACAGCTAATTAGAGATCAGAATCTCGGGGAGCGCTCGCTCGGCGAAGTCGCCTACGTGCGCGAAACCGCTCGCGCGTATGTGTGCGCGTGCATACGCGCGCGGGGCACTCCGCGGCTGAATATTTCGCCAGTAACAGCGGCAGCAGCCTGCCAACCACGCCCTTTCCAACCCTCTCCTCCTCGTCCGCCCCCGACCGCTGTAGCGCCGTTATTTATACTTCATTTGCGCGCGCGCGTGCAAACGATACGCGTATACGCGCGTGTACGTAGGCGCGCAGGCAGCGCGGGCCCGATGCCAATCGAATTCGTTGCGCGCTCGGCGCTATACCTCCGCCATTCCGTCCGCCAACGCTCGTTTGTTTATCAATTCGATGTGTATTGCGCGCGCTCGCCAAATCGACCAGTGAGCTTTCCCCTGTTTATTACTTTTTTTTTTATTACCGAAATTCAAAAATCCCCCGGAACGCCTGGATTTTCGAAGCGAAGCTCGTCCGAGAACTATCAACCGAGATCCAAGAGAATGTTCACAGGCGTGGCCAGCAGCTGCGACCGACAGCCGTTTGG
This sequence comes from Phymastichus coffea, assembly GCF_024137745.1. NCBI lineage: Eukaryota > Metazoa > Arthropoda > Insecta > Hymenoptera > Eulophidae > Phymastichus > Phymastichus coffea. The sequence goes on along the minus strand of NW_026707068.1, from coordinate 81,295 downwards.
ACCCACTTCGCGCCTAACCGTACACTTGCGCCACGCGGCTCCGATTGCCAACAACTTAATGCGCGCATGGAGCCGATGCACCGCGGCTGCATTTTTATCTGTCGTGTTTCATTTGACGGCGAGTGACGCTGACAGATGATGCACTTCTGCGGTCGGAATCCGAGCCAAAAATTCATCATCGATCGATGCTTTAGATTGGGGATGTACTAGGAGCGATCGTTAATCATTGGGCAAAAGGGAGAAAACAAGTGCAAGAATCTCGCGGGAAGTGAGAAAGAGCAGGAGGGAAAGCTCCGACGGAAGACGGAAAGTCCATGCTGAAAAGTTGGCGGTTCGGCTGGTACGAGGAGCTTTAACTAACGTAAGCCAGTAGTGCACGCACGTTGAGAGAGAAAGAGAGAGAGAGAGAGCGAGCGAAAGGCTGGACCTCAATGCGCGCGAAACTTTCGAATGAAAATTGACGTCGGCGCTGCACGGAGTGCGCCACGCCGCGAGTAATATGTGGCCAAGGGAGATGAGCTATAAACGAATTAAAAGTACGCGAGAACGCCCTCGTGGACGGAGCAAAGTAGAAAAGAAGCTAAAAGTCGCGCGCTGCCACCAAAGTATCGAGCTTTTCACGCCCGCCAGCGGCAGCGCGCAGCCCGCGGATAATCCGGCTTAATTAATTTAACGTCCGTTTCTTTTCTCACCGACGCGACTTCTTTGACGCCGCCACTTTCTCGTCCTCGAGTCGTGGAAACACAGTAGTCGCTGGCTGTGCTCTCTCTCTCTCTCTCTCGTTCTGATAAATTGCTTGGCTCGATTTGTCAAAAGCTCTCCGCCGGCGCGCGATAACGTCAAACTTTCGCACCCCCCCCCCCCCCCCCGCCCCACCCGTCCCCAGCCGCGCTCAGCCTCCCACCCTGTCTCTCTCAAATGCGGAAAACACTAGCTCACCGGGGAACAACTGCAGAGACGCCGTTGGGGAGCCGGTTCTCGTCTTTTTACATGAAAATACGCATCCCTCTTGCTCTTCCGAAGATAAAACCAACGACCTGCACTTTTCAGAACTTTGCTCTCCTCCTTCCCGACGAGTTTAACATGGAAAAGAGTCAGCGAAGAACTTGACACCGAGTCGTAATCGCTTGCCGTTGCTTTTTTGTCGAAGCGGCGCGAGCCCCTGTAATTAGGACAAATGACGCGTGGTACACGGGCGACAGAGCAAACACAGGAGGTGCAGCTTATAGCCGGATTCCCCATTGAGGAAATTCACAATGCGCTCCGGGCCGCCGGCTAATCAATAAATCCAATTGCGACGGGCGCCGCGGCCCTTGTGCCGCCCTCGGCAAAGTTTCGCCACGGCGACGGCGCGGCGACGCTAATCGTCAAATTGGAGCGTTCGGTTGATTGGCGGGACAGCGGAGCCCACCGCGGCGCATTGTCCGCGACGACCGAGGCGTCGGCCCCGAGCGAGCGAACGTCGGCGCGGAGCCCACGGCTCGGCGTCAGGGCGCTCGCTCTGATTTTTATTGGCGCGGGGATCGCGCTACCTTATTTATCGGCGCGCTTCGCTCGGCTTGTTTCTCCATTGCTCATTATCGGCGCTCGTTTCTCCACCGATCAGAGCGACAAAAGGGCCCCGAGCCTTCGCCGCGCTGCCTCGGCTTTCATCGGTCAATTATCCGAGCCGTCGAGGGAACGGTGATCTACGCGAATTTCCCCGAGTAGAATCCCCCGCACGGAATACGACAGGGCGCCCGTGCAAAAGAGACGAGAGCGATTCGAATGTTCATTTGAATTCGGCGAAGGTGGGTCGATGCCGGAAGGGGGCTCCGGGGGGGGGGGGGGGGGGGGGGGGCGAAACGAACGCATAAAAGCGAATGGACTGCTATTGAGCTCTGAGACAGAGAGGGAGAGAGGGACTGGAGAAATTGTCGAAGGACGTCGCCCGACGTTCGCACCACGGCGACGATTATACATGAGTTTCCGAGGCACCGGCGGCGTACGGAGTCGAATGCAGCTCGCAGTTTCCTTTGAAAGTCGAGCAAAGTTGAAAGGTCCCCGCACTTGCGCTCCGCGCCGTGAAGCGAAAGACGGTTAGCGAGTAATTCAAGTCCAACTATAATCGCGATAATTACTCAAGCGAGGGGCGCGGGAAAGAGCTCAACAAATTCTAGAAAACTTTTCGGTCAAAGCGCCCGGCTAATTTAATTGAGCTCGCTGCTGCAGCGACAGCAGCAGTTGCCGGCTGCTTCATTATCGGACCTTTCAGAGTGCCAGTCGCGCTTTCCGAATGAGCAAACGAAAAGCTAAGCAAGCCAAAGCTGGCCGCGATGATTGACAACGGGAAAATCGTCGACAGGGCACGAGTGGCAGCAGTTTGAGCTGCGCGATTGGCGGCAACGGCGGCAGCGGCGTCGGCTCCGCCAGCGACGGCCTGACCAAGCATCAGCTCGAGCTCATCCAGCAGTTAATGCAGCAACAGGCCACCACTCAGTCGACTAATCAAAGTCAGACGGCCAACGGCCAGCTGACGAAGAGCTCGCCCAACAAGCACATCGTCAAGTCGACTAGCACCATCTCCGGGCCGATCGTCAGCGCCAAGCTCAAGCTCTGGAACCACGCACAGGCAAGTCATTACTCTCTGTCTCTGTTTACCTTCGAAAATAAAGAGAAGCCGCACTCGAAATCAATCTGAGAGAATCTGCGCCTGAGGAGAGTCTGCACTGGCGAAAAACCTGCGGCTACTGGTTCACGCGCAGTCAAACGGAGCTAACGCACGGACCGAGAGGAAAAGCGAGGAAAAGAAAACAGGACTAGGGTCTCTCTCTCTCTCTCTCTCTTTCTCTCTCTCTGCACATGGTCGATATGAAGCCTAGCCGGCAAATCCGAGCCGCACCGCTCTCGCAATTCGGCCCTCCGAAAGGATTATCAGCAGCGGAGCGAGGCGCCCGCCCACTGATTCCATCCTATTATCAATTGTCTGCCTTTTGTTTTTGCTCGCTCGCTCGCTCCCTCGCTTCCACCATTATTTTTATCCCCCGCGTAGGTGCTAATAACGTCGGAGGTCGACCGCGAGGAATTTTAAGAAGCTGTCGGACGTAAATACTCTTTTGCAGTGCCCGCGGCCTAAGTTCATTAGGTTAATGGCATAATAACTGCAGCAAGGTTGGCTTATGCACGAAATGCAAGAACGCTCGAGAGCAAGAGCAAGAGCAAGAACGAGAGCGGGGGGGGGGGGAGGAAAAGCCAATGGGAAATCGATCGGTGCTGCATTAATATGTATGAGGTGTTGGGAGGGAGGTTGCCGCTACTGCTGCTCCCCTGAGGAGCGAGAGCAGCAGCTCGACAGCTCTGCAAAGTACTCCGGAGAATCATCGCGAGCGATTGTTCAACTGCTCTCCGGCGGCGACGTTGCCTGCCGCCAACGACTACGCCGACGCTCCAGATTTTATGCGCGAATCTCGTTACTCTTTTCTCGCTCCGCGCACTGCCTTTCTCCTCCCCCTCTCGCCGTTCTTTCTGCTATCGGTGATGTCGCCTCTTGTTCCGTCGCCCTTCCCATCTTGCCGCTCTCGCTCGCTCATTTTTATTTCTCCCATGGTTGGCTCCGCGAGCGAGCGCCGGAGCGTGCGATGAAAATTGAAAATTCTCGCGAGCATTGACCCAAATAAAAGTGCAACCGCCACCTCCCTTCGTCGTCCCTTTTTCTCCGCTGGCGGCGTCGCAATAACTACTTTTTTCCCTCCCTTTTCGCCAACTCGATCACATCCACGTTTGATAAAATACGATGATAATGCCAATGCAATGCGGATTTATAATTCGTGCCGACGAGCACGTTTATATTAGACGTACTGTTTTGCAGGCTTGACTGACGATCGCTCGACTCACATTGCAATCAATTGGCATATTTTAGTTATGCGATATGCAATGAGCCATCGTGAGCCGCTGGGATTTCGGTTCACGTCCAGAGAGTTAGGGCAAGTTTAGGCGAAGCGAGGGTGAGAGAGAATATGGTCACTGACCACACGCGCGCGCGCGCGCGCACACATACACACATACACACATACACACAGAGAGTTTGACAGTCTCGCACACCAAGTTTTCGCCGAAATTACACGGTCCGTACTCGGCGCCGTACCAACTCCACATCCCCCTTCGTCCCTTCTCTTTCGCCGCTTGTCTCCACTCGACCTTCCACAAACACGGGCACACGTACGGCGCGCATTTTCAGAACGACAAATATTGGCTCGAGCGTCTCTCTATTCATCTAGTAGACCAGCCTCGCCTCTGTAGTATTCACCTGGCCGTCATAAATTATAGGCGCCCGCGATAGATCTGATTACGCGCATCGGTATTTCGAGCCAGTGGACGTGGCGCGCTCGAATGAAATTCGCCCGTCCGCCGAGCGCGCCGGCTACATCGAAAAGTTGGGGAAGCCGTTTAACGCACGCGTGCGCGGGGGAAAAAGGGCCAAAGCGCGCGATCGACTAATAGCGCCGGGCTGCAAGTCGAGTTTCCATTAGCGCGCGAGCGAGCCGTTAAAAGCCAAAGCGCGCCGGGCCGCGGCCCCGAGCGTCTCCGAGCGGCAGCCGCAGCGTCCAGCGCCGAGTCCACGGCCGTATCCACGGCCGAGCCGAGCGAGGAGACGAGCAGTCGAAGAGCGCTCGCTCCCTTCGCACCTCTCGATGCGGCTGCGGGCGAACAAAGCGCGCGCTCGCTCCCGGAATGGCGCGATAACAAAAGGCGCCGTGCGCGCGCGCGCGCGCGAGGCCCGGGGCGCAAGGCGCGCTCGCCCCAAACAATGCGCGCAATTCCGCAGACTCGCGCAAAAGCCGTGCGAGAGAGCGGCTGCAAGCTGGAATAGGTAGTTTTAGCAGCGGGAAAAAGTCTCTGGAGGAAATAAGAATTACGGCCGGTCGTTAGAAGTCCCGCCGCCGCGCCGCTTAACCAGCCAGTCGTTTGCACTATCCGAAGTTTATGTCGCGCGTTTCTCCCGGCAGTAGTGTAGGAGCTCTCTACCTCTCTCGCATCTGTTGCCAGGGCTCGAAAAAAGTCGAGCGGTTCTTGCCCGCCTCCCTCGCTCGCTGCCGCGCCGCGGATTCGGATATTAAAAAGTCTCGGCACAGTAGCGTCCCTCCTACATCATCCTCGGAGATTGGCTGCGCGCCACTCATCGCTCATACCCCCGCCCGGAGAATTCAATTTTCGCGCTCTCTCGCTGCAACTTACTTTTTGCCCTCCCTCGCGATCCTAATGCCCACCTGGCCTCGTGCCCCCGCTGCTCGCCGAATATCTCTATTCCGCGGAACAGCGCCAATTCCATCCCGAGCGCTCTCGTAGCGTCGGAGTTGCCGTTGGGGCGAGCGCGCGGAATGCACAATTCGCCGGCTACACAGATAAGAGCGGTGTGCTCGAGCAACGTGCCGCCGTGGGAAAAGGGCTCGCGATCGCCGACAAAAGCCCCTGCCCGGCCGCCCCCCGAGAGGCGAACTGGAACTGCCGGAGAAAAAGAGGGAAATCGCATTCCGCGCGCTAGACTCTGTTTGTCGATCGCGTCTAGGCGCGACTACGAGAGTTCGCTGGGGGCCCCCCTTCGAGCCTCCGACTCGTTTGCAAACAGGTTCATCTCTCGCTCTCGGCCCCAACGAATCTTCTCACAGACCGGTTCGCCTCGCGGTGCCGCGGCGCGACAGGTTAGCGTGCGACCCCCGGCAGAGTCCGAGGCGCCGCCGCCGCGGCCGCGACCCCCAGCGGCCAGTCCGGCTGGGAGCTGCTCGGGCGGAGATACGTGCGTGCCACGGCCAATCCTGCCGCTATTTCCGGGAAGCGCTCGTCCAATCGGCTGGCTGCCGGCCTTTCATTTCTATCCTTTCCGCTGCGCGGCTCCTTTTAATAATGTTTTCCAGTGGGAAAAATAGGAGTGGATATTGCTTGCCGAGAGCGCGAGAGCGCGGGGCCGGCTCCAAAGTACGTTGGACGTACGTCGAATCGATGATCTCCGAGCAAGCGGCGGCAGCGCGAGGCAAGTAAAAAGCAGAACAGGAGCAAGTCCAAACGCGGAACTGAAAGTGTGCCAGCTGTTGCCCCAAGTATTTGTCCTCTTCAGCTTGCTAAATTGCCACTTCGCTCCATCGCCCGCGTGCTTCTTCCTTCCTCTCTCGCTCGCTCCAACTTATCCTATTCGTCTCTATTCGGCGGATCCTCGACGCAACGCGCCGAGCGCTTCAACGTTTTTCTCGGCGACCGGCGGCGCCGCCGCTCTAGCCAAGTCGCAATCAGCCCGATGAACAATGTTAATGCCGCAAACAAGGCGAAAAACCTGTTGCTTGTATTTCACGCCAATGACGAGTTTCGGGAGGATGGGGGGGGGGGGGGCAACACTTTGCTATGAAAGTTCAAGGAGAAGCACAAATGTAGCACGCACAGCGCTCTGTCAATCCCGTTCGGTGTAATCCGATTAATGTAATCCCAGGCTCTTTGTCATGTTGGCTTATGATTTAATTATAAATTCACAATTTGCAGATTCCAAAATTTAATACGTCAAAAGGATTCTCAACGATAAGACCGTGGCTTGCCCTTTTACCTTTGCCTTATAGCCCTTTGTCCGGGATATATTTTACTATTTTCGCTTTGCCAAGCTGTGACAAGAAAAATTCTTTGTTTCTGCGTTTGCGAAAAATCGTTGTTTCAAGTGGCTCGCCACGTGAAAATGGTAGAGTTTCATTTGAAACGCTACCAAATATTTCGAAAGCTGATTTAACTCGTTCCTGAATATCGAATTAGACGTTTGCAACTGCGACCGAAGCCCCTACTTGAGAGCATTCGCAAAGCTCGTGAAGACGACAAACCGTCAATGTCGAATTTAAAATACCGATAATGTCTGTTCACGCGAGTGACCGATACGAACAAATATTAAACGCAACGCCATTTCGCGTATGTTATTAATTTGTTCCACAACAATTACACTTTGCTGGCCTTGCGTTGGACACTCTCCAAAAAGTTGCCAAGTGAATTAGTGGCAGTAAGCGCTTATGTGCTGCAGACCTCGTGTGTCAAGCTGCAGCTGCTGTTTTAATACCCGGCATTATTTGAAATATAAATAATCCGTTTTTCTTTTTTCGCCGAGAAAATTTTCATTCAACTTTTATTAAGATGGAAGCGGCAGAATGATGCTTTCAATGTCGCAGCGCGAGTCTCTAACCCCTGACAATTATTCGGACGAAAAAAGAAACTGATTCACTGAGCTTTCAGCTTACTTCGTGGAATATCTCTGAAAGTTGAGTTATTTCTCTTAAAAATATATTGTTCTTCTCAAGCATTATATGTGCAATGTTAACGAGTTTTACTCGGGCAAACTTATTCTATTTTGAGTAGCTCTTGTAAATTTATGTGAAATAAGACTATTCTATTGGCGTCGTCGCGCACACTAAGCGTATGCGTAACGACTCGTCGACATCCAATGAGTTTTGTAAATGGATTACATTAGACACGGGTTCCAGGGGGATAATACTCCGTAAGCTGAGACAACAAAGGACACTGACGAGTCTGAAAATAATTTTGCAGCCAATCGGAAGCTTACGTAAATCAACTGGCATCGATTGGGAATTCTGTGAATGAAGTTTCTCTTCGGAATCTGCTTTTCCGAGCTGCCTTCTCATCAACAACAGAAGCTGGCTTCCTCTCTCGAATTGCGATCAAATAGAGGTATTCTGTTTCAACGAGTATTCCTAAGAGTTTCGAACTATCCGTTGCTACGCCAATTCCGCATAGTTTGGATAAAATCCAGAGTCGAAACCAAATTAATTTCACAGCAAGTACGTTCAGCGAATGAAGATGTAAATGTTCTTCCAAGTATTGAACTTGCTACTTGCCTTCTGGCTCGGCATGCGACCGAAGCTCACGGTTGACGAGCCAGTTTGCATCAACGCACCGAGTTTGTTTTGCGAGCGCGCTCGCTTTGAGAATGGGAGGTGAGAAAGAGAGAGAGAGAGAGAGAGAGAGAGAGCGATTTGGCTAAGTGAGATGTACGTAAGAGTGAATAACGTCGGAAGCAGCGCGGGAAAATGATCGCGGGATAATGGAGTATCCGAATAATTTTGCAAGAGCCCCGAACAAGATCCCATGTAATTCAACGAGAAAAAGTAATCAGTCGAACAAAAGGGCGCTCGCGGTGTCGGGAATTATTGAAGCGCGAAATGTCGGCCGAATCCTCGCGCGAGTCTCGCGTCGTTCGCTGCAAAAGCGACATGAAAATGGGAGGCGGCGGCGCGCGCAGCGAGAAAGAAGTAAAAAGTAATTGGACGGCTCTATTTCCCCCTATTATTAAGGAATTTTCGTCTCTCCCTCGCGCTTTCGTTCCACTTTTCAGCTTCAGTGAATGGAGAAGCGCGCTCTAATTATGCTCGCTCATTTTCTTTCGTTTTTTCGTTGTCGCCGCGCGCCTCGCTTCGGATAACCGCAAGAGAGAAAGAGAGAGAGAGAGAGAGAGAGAGAGAGAGAGAGAGAGAGCACGTTGCGCAATAAAATTGGAGCTGACTGTTTGCAATTAGCATGCAGCTGTTGTGAATAAACGGCTATCAACGGGCTATTGCTATACAGTCCCCTCGCGTGCGGGATATAGCTATTAGCAGCTTCATTGTTTCGCCAACTGCTAAGCGTCATTTTTTCTCTCTTCCTTGTTCGTCGCGTCAGACAACGTTTCTAGCCTTTCTTTTGTTTTTTCTTGCTTTTTCTAAGTAAAGAATGATGTATCCATGCCCGAGCAAATGACCCTTCACCGCAGCAGTGGCAAATAATTCGAGAGGTTTAAACGTCGACAGTTCAATCAATTGGAGCGATTTGTGCGCTCTCGCAACGAGTATAAGCCCCTTAATTGAACTAGTGAGAGAACGCGCAAGTCTCTAATATAGATTGAACTGCTGACGCTCAAACCTCTCGAATTATTTACAACTGGTTCGCAGAGAGGTTTGCTTCCATCCCTCCACAGATATATTATTATATATATAAAAGTAGTTATACGCATCGAACACTAATAAGATAATAATTCAGCTCAGACAAATACAGCATTGACGAGTGTTCATTTACAATAACAATAAATATAAGATGTATTTATCGTTTCATTCGTTTTTGTTGCAATGAAAATATTTACATTGTACCCGCCTAGACATGTCGGCTGTACATGAAGTTAGTATTACGATTGATAGTTTGGAACTCTTAGAAATATTTGTTGGTACAAGTTCTCTCTACTTGATTGCAATTCGAGAGAGGAAGCGAGCTTCTGTTGTCGATGAGAACAGTACTTGGACGAGCGGAGATACCGAAAGGGAAACTTTATTGACAGAATTTCCCATCGGCAGCTCGATTTTATCTCGACAGATGGAGAATAACGAAATAAATGTGGGAGAAAATGCAGAAGATACTTTTGCTTGATCAATTAAAAATCCAGAAATATGGGAAATACGTCACTAATTAGTATATTTATCCAATTAGATGAAAAATGCTTTTCCAATATTCGCATGCCGTTTACTTTTTCCAAGTGAAAAAGCCTGTAAAATAATTTATAATTTCACTTTAAAAGAGATGTACGCTCTGGTAACGATCATAAGCCTCTTAATTGGACTAGTGAGGGAGATAGAGAGAAGAGACGCGACCGGTAGGTTGAGCGTTCGAAGCCGACGCAATATCGCTGCTCGAGTGAGTTTAATTTCGGTCTTGTGAAGCTTAGGCGAGAGAGAGAGAGAGAGAGAGAGAGAGAGAGAGAGGGGAGAGAGAGAAAGCGCGAGCAAGAGAGAACCAGAGAGAATGAGAAAGCTTCCTCCGGCAAAGTTTCTTCGTCCTCTCCTTGTTATAATTTATGCCAACGCATTCTTGCGAAATGGCTTGGATATTAAGATGCATTCTTTCCGCGCTAAATCAAAACACCTGCCAGTCAAGATTGAAAATGTAGGTAGTATTGAACGCTGTAGCGGCGAATTTCGGTAACTGGGAAAATTCGAAATTGGTAGGGGTGGCTGCGCGAGGCCAATTGGATTTTTCGCTGACTACGACACTTGTCACCGAGTCGCCGAGCGCACGGACAGAAAGAGAGAGAGAGAGAGAGAGAGAGAGAGAGAGAGAGAGAGAGAGAGAGAGAGAGAGAGCGTGTTTGAGCGAGAGAGGAGTGGAGCAAGGGGAAACGGCTATAGATTGACCCTTTCGCGCGCGCGCGACATCAGAAAAACGAGTCTGCGAGATTCGAAGCGATTTACGATGGGGATCAGCCGACTGGTTCCTGTTTTTCTGCCCCCCCCCCCCCCGGCCGCTCCACCCCTTCCTCCTGCTCGCGGCTTTCGCAAGCCTACTTGCCAAAGCAAACTTTGCGAAGATGCGCGCCGTCCACCGGGCAATCTACTCTACATCCAAACGGATCAACTTTTTTACGAGCCCACGGGAAATATGAATTACCCTTTTTTTTTCCTACCATTGCGGCTCTTTCCGCGCCCCGTCTCTCACTGGATTTACTCGGGATACCGACTGTGAAATGAATCCTTGGTCAACGCTTAGAAATGAAGCTTTATGACGATCCCTCGGCCGAACGAACATTCGAAAGAACTTCTAGTCGATTTCACTTCTCGTGCAATTTATCTGGAAAAGGCCGAGTCGATTCCAAGTTGGCCCAGTCTTTCGCGCGACTGCTTTCTAAATTCTTTGAGATGAACCCGGAAATGCCTGAGAATGCAAGATATCCCCCCCCCCCCTCGTTCTTCGTTCAGGTACGAGCTTCGTTCGCATTCCGTGGCTTCCAAGTGAAAAAGCCGTCGTTACCCCCTTTTCCCTCGCAGCTTCCTGTTTGTTTGAGAGTAGACCCCCCAAGAACTGCCGGTGTCCGGTCCGGCGGATCAAAGCGACAACAAGAAAAAAAAGAAAAAAAATGTTCTCACCAAGCGCCGCCCCTTGATCTCCGCAGCAAAGAGAGCGAGAGATGAGAAGAATGTGCGGGGTGGGGCGTCGATGAAAAACAAGTCGAAATCATCCAAAGGACCATAGGCATCCTTGAATCTGAACGTCGCTCTTGGCGGTCAGTCGAGGAGCAACACTTCTGTGCACATATCGTGCGCGAGCGGAGTAGTGCGTTCCTGGCTTGAACTGTCGCTTGGCCGCCGCAGTGCGTCGCAGTCCACGAACGGGAGGCGTCCAATTTGCCACGGCGATCTTTTATTTGGCTTTCGTTCTCTTCCTCCTCCTTCAGTGCGTTCACAGCGCGGCTTAATCTCCAGCCGGAGACGCTCTGATTATTTCTCCGCTTGCCTAAAGACCTTCTATCTCTTTTTTATTTCTCTTGGTTGCGCGCAACGCTAAACAATCACCCGAGATTATTTTGCCAATTAACTCGGCTCTGCCTGGAGTGCGTTTTTGCGGTACGACGATGCGTGTGTAATTATTGGTGCTCTAATCGGCGACTGCATTCATTTCCTCTGTTTTCCTGCGCCCCTCCTACGACTCCGGGGGCATTTTCCGCTTTTGGCATTTTTCGTTTTGTTTAACTTTGCTCCTTGTCGCTCGTTCGTGTTTCTCTTTCTCTCTCTATCTCTCCCTCCCCCCTCCTCTCACCCTCTCTTTCACGCTCAGGTCCTCCGTGTTTTCCTCTCGACTTTAACGCCACACTAACCGCAAACTTTTAACGAACGTAGCAGCGCCTCGCCGCCGCCGCCAGTCGTAGAATAAAAATAAAAAAATTTTTAAAAAAAGCGCAATCGCGAGATGCGTCGCACAATAAGCGGCAAACTTTAAAAACTTGCCCGCGAGTTGCAGCGTTAATTACTCTTGTCGCTCTCGGTCTGCGCGCGCTATCGCATGAAATTTTCTTTGACGCGGCCTACTTCCTACTGCGTAGCGTCGAGTCCTTTTCCGGATGAAAATAGGCAAAGGGTTGGCTGGACAATCAGTCGGGTCTCGTCCCTCTCGACGGAACGACTGATATGTCCGCGGCTGTCGCGAGTTGCGAGCTGATAGTAGTCACTGTAGCCGGGCCCCGCTCGCCACTGACATGGATGGATATAATCAGGCTTGGTACCAGCAGCACCAGCAGCAACAGCAGCCGCAGCAGCAGCAGCAGCAACACCAGCAGCAGCAACACCAGCAACACCAGCAGCAGCAGAATCACCATTACCATAATCATCATCATCATCATCATCATCATCATCAGCAGCAGCAGCAGCAGCAGCAGCAGCAGCAGGAGCAACAGCAGCAGCAGCAACAGCATCACGAGCTCCACGCCCATCAAAACCACCATTACTCTCAGTATTATCCGGCAGATTACCTCTATCGATTTTCCCTACAGGTAACGTGTCGACTTTGCTTTTTCTCTTTTCGCGTTCACGGATGATTTGTCGGCGGCGGGCGCAGCGAAATAAAGCAATGGAAAATTGATGAACGCGTCGCTCGGGTCGCCAAGGAAAAGTTGATGAAGCTGTCGCTCGCAGTCGCACGACGGTCAACGCAATTTGTAGAAAATAGGTGGACAGGCGCGAGGAGACAACAAAAGGCAGCGCGCGCGAGAGCTCATCAGCGAGAGAAAGAGCGACAACAAACAGCAATCGTCGGGGGGCTATGAAAATTCGGTTTCTCTTCCGCAGCCGCACGCGCGAGCAAAGGACCGAGCGTGCGCCGAAAACAAAGCTTTTTCGACGGCGCCGGGTCCGTCCATTGTGCTCGGCGAATGGAAAAGAGAGAGGGAAAAGGCAAAATAAATAAAAAAAAAACAGCAACAAAATAAAGAACGGCGAAAGACAAGCGAGCGCGAGAGAGAAACAAAAGTGGTCCGCGCCGCTGCCGCTGCTGGCAGCGCTGCGAGGCCTCATTATAACGTCAAATTGCAAATAACGGCTCGTTCGGCTCTGCGGACTCGATAATCGTTATATCATGTCCAAAGCCTCGGAGCGCAGCGACGGCGGCAACACCCCCCTCCCCCCCCCCCCGGTAATTGCGGCGATGTTCCGTGTTATAATGAGGATAGTGCCGCTCGTCCGCGAGTGCCAGGCGCCAATAGTATAATTCAGTGACCGAGAGGGGGGGGGGGGGGGGGGAGAAACGAAGCCATTCGCACTTTATTTTTTGCGTCATCGGGGATGTGCCGACGGTAAAGTCGGCGGCGCGTACGTAGGTACAGCGCGTGCTCCATTTGTATCGATCGGCACTGGGCCACGAGCAACAATTGCCGCGCGCGCAGTATCTCGTCGCTTGTATTTCATTCCCGATCGTGTTGTCTGGTGCGAGCAATTCTCTCTCTCTCTCTCTCTCGGGCGCTCTCGCGGAATTTGATCCGCTTCTCCGAAGGGGAGGTGGAGAGAGCCGAGGAATTCACCAATGACATTAGTTTAGCTTTGTTGGCCTTTTAATAGCGTCGCCTTCGCTTCCGCTGCACACAATGCGTCCGATGCGCCTCCTCCCTCTCGTCGTTTCCGCGTTCGCCCTTCTTGCCATTATCCCTCTCTCTCTCTCTTCTCTCGAATAGTACTATCCAACGATTCTCCTTCTTGCCCGCTTCGCCCTTTTCTTCCGACGTCGATTTGTCCGACATGCAACGCCGCTCTCGCCTCGGCTATCCGCTTCTCGTCATTGTTGTTTCTTGTTTCGCCCTTTCGTTTTCTAATCGCGGGCTGGAAACGTCAAAAGTGTTTCGAGCTTGCAAGTTTCACGACGTGTTACGTCAAAGTTATTCGATCACTCGCGGTTGCCTGCTCTCTTCTTCCGCCACTAGCGCTCCTTTTTATTTTTAGAAATGGAGTTGACGTGGTTTGTGTTTAGCTCGTGGTCGCTTGCGCGTTTGTTTACGGCGAACCCACACTCACTTCGCTTTGTGCAAAGTAATTAGACACGTCGTCGACTTTACGGCCGGACGTAAAACTCAAACTGCACAAGAGAGACGGGAGCGAAAGAGAGAGAGAGAGAGAGAGAGAGAGAGAGTGAGTGAGTGAGAGAGGGTCCCGCGGGAGTATACGCGCTCGCCTGCTTGCCGATGCGCGTCGGCGCGTAAAAGCGCCACTGGCAAAACGTGTGCACCACGTCGCACGTCGCGGTTTGCGCGTGTATACGTGTAGCGCGCACGCAGCAGGTCCAAAGACTCGCTCGTTCCACGAGCTGGGCTGCAGCTTACGCTACTGAGAAAGAGACGGGGAGAACTTTGATGATCGATATAGTTCATTAAACAAGGGGTACACGCCACTCGGCGTTGGGTCCGATGCTTATTAATCGGACGAATCTAGCTGTGACCAAGTAAGAGCGTGCAATATCGCGCGCAGCAAGGAAGGAGAAGCTCGCGCGGAATGAGCTTTAGCCCGCTCTCATTAGAAAGAGAGAGAGAGAGAGAGCAGCTGCTAATTGGCTGGCGTTGGATTTTCTCTCGGAGTGGGCCCCGACCCTCATACTCTCTCCCCCACCGAATTCCTCGAATATCTCTGGCGTGCTCTCGAGGAATTCGTTATTAGCGATTTTTAACTCCCTTCCCTCGTTGGACTAACCTTTGCACAGCTTCGTCCCTCGCGAGAAGGGGGAACGGGGGTGGGGGGTGGACTTCGATTAATTATTCGATTGTCGGGCGAAAGTGAGTGGCGACGTGGTGTGCGGCGGCGTAGAGGCGGCTGATGGCCGTATTATACATGCTTTTTCGCTTCTCTCCTCGAGGGAGCTCTCAAAGTTTACCTTATTTTTCCGGCTCTTCGTCGACTACCCGCCTCTCACTCGCTCCAAGCGAGCGAAAACGAGCGAGATAAGAGGCCTGCTCCCTCGCTCGCGCCGCCACCCTGGAAGAAGATTAATCGGATAAACTTGCAGCGGCAGCACCGGCAGCGCCGGCAACGGCGCTGCTATATGCACGCAAGTGGCGCCGAGAGAAGAGTTGCGGCGTAAATATCGCTGCCCTGGCGCGGCCGTCCACGGATCAAGTCGACTCGTCAGTGCGCGAGGCGCCTTTGTTATTGCTGCTCGTTTTTTCTCTCTCCTTTCCCTTCTTTTCTCACGAATTCGCGCGCGCGCACGAGAGTCGGATCTGTTGTCTAGCTGTGCATATCAAGTCTCGCCTAGGGCTAATTACAGGAGACTATGAGTAAAGCAGCGAGAGGCCGAGGGCGGGGGGATGCTCGAGAGCGAAGCCGAGAGATGGGCTCGAGTAAATGGAAGTGCGCGCACCGGCTGAGAATAATGCGCCCATTAAACGCGCAGCTCTTGCCCGCTATCCTTCTTACTATCGCTCTCTCTCTCTCTCTCTCTCGCTCGCGCACCCTCGGCCCTGCCTGCCTTTATCCCAGAGGAGCTCTTCTTTGCTTCCTCGCTATTAATTAACGGGGAGGGAATGGCACACGTCGTTTGTTGACTTGGCCTCATCGGAAAGATACTTGCTCTCGATGCTCTCGTTTCTCCGTCAACAAGGCTGCAAAGGAGGAGGCCTGGGGCGGACTAACGGCCAACAAAACAGATACGCTACGCACCCTCGCTACACCGACGGACGACTCGTGGCAAGGACAATGACATTACGAATAACTCGTCGTCTTCGGCGTTTGCGAGACTCTCTTTTCCTACATTTTTTTTCTTTTCACCCTGCGTCCGAGTTTTCTTGGCCAGGCGCTCGCTGGCTTTTATCGCGGCTCGATGATCTAGTACGGCTGATGAATTTCCTCTCGGCTGCTGCTGCTGCTGCTGCCACCACTGCTGCGCTGAACTAACGACGAAAATACGCTTCCTCCGTGCAAATAGACTCAGCAATTTCGAGTGCAAGACCAACACGGGCCGGGACGCGCGCAGACTCCAAATCGATAAACTATCCCCTCGAGCTCTCCCCCTCTCTGTATTCTTGAAGCGCGAGTACCCCTTCCGCCGTGCTGCGAAAGTTGCACGACTCGCATTGGAAAGCTGACAAATAGCAATGGGACGTGTAACGAGGCGAGCCGAAGCTATGCCGGGCCAGGCTCGCGCTTAATCGCATTATGATATTTGAATGTCGACCGGGGGCTGCGCGTATGCGTAACGCGCGCGCCTGCTCTCCGTGGAAAATCGAGTTGGGAGAGCGTCGCAAGACGACGACGACGAACTGGAGGTGCGCCCGCCTCTAAGACAATGCAATTATTCGCAATTAGCTCCTTCCGACGTCCATACGCCCCACTCCCTCGTCCTCCCACCAGCCGCAATTTCGTTGGTCGTGTGCGTGCATCTGTCGTTCTTCACCCCCCCTCCCTGTCGCGAGCGTACGTGCGCCGTCGTGAGGTTTGCTTCCGCCGTCTTTGCCGACGAGCGCGCAGAGAAAGTAAACCAGAAGGACGCCTCGTCGTCGTTTGCAAAATCAATCCGCTCCCGTCGCGAGATATCCGCGCGCAAGTGCGTGCCGCTAGGCGGGGATAAGGGATACCAATTAAAAGCGTAATTAATTAAGAAAATAAGGGAGGCTGAATTGGCGCGCGCGAGCACGCTCGCAGAAACGATAATTAGCAAGCACATAAAATCAGATTCTCTTCAATTTTACGCTCTTTGATTTATGAAAATTACCGGGGGAAAAGCGAACAATTGTTCGTTGGGATCGACGGCGGAGCATCGTAATTAAAGTCCATAATTTTACGAGAGCCAGAGAGTGAGAGAGAGAGAGAGAGAGAGCTTGCAGCAGAGCGTGCTGGCAGGGATGGCGCAGAATGACGATTGCACCAGTAGAGCCGAGCTTAGCCGAGCGTGCGGCCCCCATTTATCGCTAATCTATTATCTAGAAAGGTGCGTTCGGCCGGCCAATCGATACGAAGGATTCGCGCAATTTTCGGCTCTCTGTCCGCGCGCCAGCGAATCGTCGAGTTCTCGATTTGGTCCTCTTTACGCGTGCGGGAATTCGTGGTCGGATACGCGTAGGTATAGTTTGCACAATGCTCTCTTTCTCTCTCGTTTGAAGGATATTCAGAAGAGGACGAACGAGCAGAATGGGCGAATCCTTGTTTGACAAGTGCGCTTAATAAGCTAACCGACCGACGGGCTGGCGGCAGCGGCGGTCGGCACGAAGAGAGAGAGAGAGAGAGAGAGAGAGCCGCCTACATAGTCGAGGGCTCGCAACTTGATTAAGCTCGGTCAGCTCGGTTTGTCTTTCACTCGACACTCAAACTTTTTTCTGCTCTCCGGCTATGTCCCGTCCTGCTATCTCTCTCTCTCTCTCTCTCTCTCTCTCTCTCTCTCTCTCTTCTGGTGCACTTTGAAGCTCGCTGAGATTTCGCGGAAAGTCGAGCTGCCTCTTGTGTTACCCTCTCGAGTAAAACTTTAGTCAGAGGCATAGTTGAGCGAGTGTCGTGTTAATAAATGAAGCCGCGCGTGCAGGCGCGCACGCGGGCTTTGATGAGCGAACGCGAACGAGAGCCGATCAAATTTCAATTTGGCCGGGGACGAGAAGCTGCGAGCGATGAACCGTGGGCGTGCGGACGCCGCGCTGGCGCTGACAAGTCCCAGGCAAAGGGGCAAGACGACGAGGAAGAAAAAAAAAATAACTGGTTGTCGGCGCTGCTGAAATATTCAGGCGTAATCCCTGTCGAGCTCTTAATCCTGCAAGTGCGCCTGAATGTTTAAGCTTGTTTGGCGAGCTCCCTCGAGCCTTCTTTAGCCGCGAAAACCAGCGTACTTTTAGCAAGGCCCCGCGCGACACGCTCACCGCCGACGCACTCCTCTTTTCTGGTCCGTCATTTTCTTTCTCTCTCTCTCATTTTCGTTCGAGCGATTCGCACACCTGTGCGCACCTACTCGCCTTTCAACCAATTTAGCAGCTGCAAAAAGTGGGAGAGAGCGAACTCGTTCGTTTTAAACCATTCGGCTTGGTTTATTTATCGTGTAATTCCAGCAGCGGCAAAGCGCGTTTCGCGTAATTGCCAGGCCTCTCCCGCGTTTCAATGCGCATTTAAAACCAAAATGCTCTTCTGATTTTTCTCGTTGGCACGAGTGCTTTTTTCGGCGCGCAACTTTTCTTCCGACGCGAGCCTTCGGCCGCTCGCGCTAATTGGCTTCCACGGCGCTGCGGCCGGAGGATGCGCTGAGGACGAGTCGGATGCGTCGCGACGGACGAACGGCGATCGACCGAGGCGGTGGCGGATACCGGCCGAAAGGCTGTACGGTTAGAACGATAATTATTTATCAGCTCAGAGGCTCTCCGGCCGTATAGCCTGCCGGAGTTTAATCCCAGAGCGCGGCCTAAGTCCTGGGGCTTAGCGCGGCGGGCGCCGGTTTAATTTAAAAGCGAGCGTCGAAAATCGGCTCCCGCGGCAGCGCCAGCGACACGGCAGCCTCGCGCGTCGCGCGGGCTCGATTCGCAGGCCCGAGGATTAGCTGCTCGCGCGCGAGCCCTAACAGCGCCTCGATAATGGCTTTCGGGGGTGAAAACGCGAAAATCCCGGCGAGAAAGACGCGATCGCTCGATACCGAGCCTCGCCGGCGCCAAGGCCTGCGCGGCCCACTCGCGATTACACGCGCCGGCTACGCGCGCCGACCGAGTAGTAGCGCTCGCTCACGGGTCGGACGAGCCGAGGCCTCGCGCAAGTCAAGACGCGCGCTTCGCGTTTCTGGCTCTCGCTCGTCTCGCCGCTGAGCGCATTTTTATCCCCGCGAGCTACCGCAGCTACTAGAGCAATTTGCTCCGACCCTCCTGCGGCACACTCCTCTCTCGCAGTTCTTCCGCGCGAACGACAGCGTAACGAGAGAGAGAGAGAGAGAGAGAGAGAGAGAGAGAGAGAGAGAGAGAGAGAGAGAGAGAGAGAGAGAGAATCTGTTTTACCTCTCACGGTCTTGTTTTTTCCCGCTGCTCCGAGCTTTGATTTTTACGCAGGTAGCACGGTAGCTCGTGAAATTTGCTCCATCCGAGTGCGTTTGCCCTCTCCCTCTCCGCCGGGCCGCCGCGCTTATTACAAGGTACGCCCAGAGCAGCCGGCGCTGACGAGTACATAACTATAAGTCAGACCGAATAGGGGAGGTTTTTCATTTCGAACAATTTGTGCTTGGCCGTGCTAATTAACCCGATATTTTCCATGAAAAACGTCACGAAGCGCGTGGACGCGCGGAGGACGCGCAGTGTGGCGAGATATTGCGCCCGCGCGCAGTTCCCCAATTGTTGGATGTAGCTCTCGGCTGAGCCGGCGCGCGCGCGCGCGGCACAATATAACGGGCGGAGAATTCATTAAATTCATTTGACGACTGCCGGCAGAGATGGGAAGGAGCGCAAGAAAGGAGGCGAGCAGGCAGGCGAGTTGCGAGCTACTCCCCCCCATCGCTCCTTTTGCGCTTCATCCTTCCTGCCCAGCCCGCCTCCCATCTCGTTTCCTTATTAACGACAGAGCGTGCCATGTCAAAGAGGGACTTGGCTCTTTCCCTCCCTCTCTCTCCTTTTATTAGTGCGCAAAGAGTGCTGTGTATCCACGCCAGTTTCGCCGACTCCGACTTCTCCTTTTTACAGCCGACTTTTGCTTCTGCTTCATTTAGCAGATTTAGACAAGGCCGCCACCGCGAAACCAGTCCCTCGCTTTTGTCTTTCGCCCTTTACCCTCCACGAGCGAGGCTGCTTTATTATCGTTCACGTGCAGCAGCGAAATAACGAGGAGCCCTTGGTTTTTTGTTGCAGCAGCAGCAGCAGCAGCAGCAAGCCCAGCAGCAGCAACAGCAGCAGGCGACTCAACAGGTCCAGCAGCAACAGCAGCACCAGCAGCAGCAACAGCAACATCAGCATCAGCATCAGCATCAGCAGCAGGTGAACTCGCCGGGAGGTGGCAGCGGGGGAAAAGTCGGCGGCAGTCCGTCGCCCGGTGCGCTGGTGCCTCTCGGCAGCAAGTCCCCGGTGGAGCCCAAGCCCGTCGAGTGCAACCTCTGTCATCGCAAGTTCAAGAACATACCAGCGCTCAATGGCCACATGAGACTGCACGGCGGCTATTTCAAGAAGGTCGGTGCAGCGACCATTACGACCTAACGAGCCTCGCCTCGCCTTGATTAGCCATCAAATCCTCGCTAGCCGTGGCAATTACAGCAATGAGGGCCGATTCTGGCGCGAGCGAGCAAAAAGAAAAGCCCCCCTTGTCCCCTCCCCCTCCCGCAAGGCCGCAACCAGCGCCACCGACAATTAGGTCGCCGCCACTTCCAATTCATTATCTCTCTCGGCTTGCACTTTGCTTTTCGCGCGCAGCTCGTCGCTCGACGAGAGAAACCAAAGCGTCTCGACGACCGATTCAAATGATTCGGGCTCGCTCGGAGATCAAGGTGGAAAAGAAAACGGGACAATGCGGCGAGAATCGGAGAGAGGGAAATCGAAGGAAAATCACGCGCAAATAGTGTGTCGAGGCTTGCCTCCATTATGCAGATTGAATCTCGTCGGTCGGGACGCTCTCGCAAGCATTTACGTTGCTCGGCGATGGGCGGCAGAGAGCTCGCGAGCGCGAAAGAGCGAGAGCGAGAGCGAGAGCGGTCCGGATGGGAGCTGCGCTTGCGCCGGGATTTATCGAAAAGTTTCAATGGGGCGCTCCAGCGGGAAATCTGGATTAATGCACGCTGCGGAGGCAGCGCCGGCCGCCAGTCGTTTTGCCGCGAATGCCGCGCGCAGTTTTTGAGGTCGCCGTCTCCATCGGCGCGAGCGGGGCTCCGGCGGACTTGATCTTGTTGCTCTCGGTCGACGTGGCGCGCTCGGCCGGTGGGTGGCGAATCCGACTACGCCCATTAGCCGCAGTATCCGGATGCGCGGAGCGTAAACAGCGCCGTTTTTGCGCAGTTGCACTCGGGGCCGAGCTGCCCCGGTGGGCGAGGTACAAAGGACTCGCTGCTGCCTGCCGATGATCGATAGCGCGCGGCGATTCTCGATAATTGGAAGGCGATATCGGCGATCCTTCATCGTGCTCTCCCTCCGGCTGGCTGCTATTCATTGTCGCGGGACTGCGCCAAGCAAGCTGTATATGCATCGCGACTCGCCGATAAATCTCCGTGCCGCGGAAGCAGCACCAGTAGCAGCTAGCGAGAAGGACGCTTGGGATCGATTGGCACGTGCGAGTATACGTGTACGCGCCGCAGCCAGCTCTCGTCTCTCTCCCTCATCAATATTCATGACACGGACGACGCGCGCCACGCGTGCACTCTCTCTCTCTCTCTCTCTCTCTCTCTCTCTCTCTCTCTCTCTCTCTCTCTCTCTCGCGTGTACATGCGCGCTGCGCTGCTCGGCCCCTTCAAAGACAAAGTTCAATTTGGTGCATGATCTATAGGTAGGCTGCGAGAGCGAGCGGCAAACCGCGGGGGAAATTGAGATCCTGCGCGGCCCCGCGAATCCTCGCGTTCCCCCGAAAAGAGCAAGCCGCAACGACGGCGACGGCGACGGCGACGGCGACGGCAACGGTGATGGACGACAAAGACCAGTTCGCGGATCGAGACCCCTTTTGGGCTCTCCGCCGCCTGCCTGCTTCGTAGAACCACCTCACAGATTCCATTAGCGGATAATCGAATGCCGCTTCAATTAGCTCCGCTTAGTGATCAGCTAACAAGCGTCCCGCGTGCTGCTGGCGCCGCCGCCGCCGCCGCCGCCGCCGCCGCCGCCGCCGCCGCCGCCGCCGCCAGCGTCGACGCTTCACGCTCCTCCGCCATCCGACCTATTAATCTCGCATCGGGCCATCACGCCGAAACGCCTTTCCATTCGCGGCCTTGCTCCACGGACGCGACGTGACCCTATCATTACGACGGCTAATTAAAATCACAGCGCTTTGCCGTGCATTGATCGCTCTATGTTTATTCTCTTTGTCTTCCGTTTGTCTCTAGGATCTCGACAGCAAGAAGAGCGAGAAGAAGGAAGTGAGCGGGCCACCCTTGCAGACAGCCTCGGTCAGCGTGCGCGCTCTCATCGAGGAGAAAATTATTCAGAAGAGGACCACAGGTACGAGATAATTGTTTCTCTGTCGGCACTCAATAATTGATTTCGAATATTTTCGGATTTCAACAATAGCGAGCCAGAGAGAGTCAAGTGCTTTTCCAATTTTCCAATTGATTGAGCGCTCATCGGTGTACACACGGCGCGCATAATCCGCAGGCAAAATAAGTCCGACGCATGCAACTTTTCAAAGTAAAAATCTTGGACTATAAAGCGCGCGAATTCTTGGCGGATTCCGCGCAGCGGGCGAGCGAAGCGCCCGCCTACGCGCTATATTTCGACGGAGTCGGAGCGCATGAAAGCGGATTTGCTGGAAACGAGGAAACGGGAGTGAGGAGTGTACGGCAAAGAGCGTGGCGAGCAATATATATATATATATATGTATGTGTGTGTGTGTGTGTGTGTGTGTGTGTGTGTGTGTGTGTGTGTGTGTGTGTGTGTGTGTGTATAGAAAAATAGACAAAAGAGGAAAAACCGAGCGAAAGAAAGGAAGCAAGCAGCGGCGGCGGCGGAGTAGAGTAGCGCCAGGGCCGGTTTCCAGCCAGTAATTCATCGAACGCGCTCGCCGGAATATTTCTTGCATTGTCCAC
This sequence comes from Phymastichus coffea, assembly GCF_024137745.1. NCBI lineage: Eukaryota > Metazoa > Arthropoda > Insecta > Hymenoptera > Eulophidae > Phymastichus > Phymastichus coffea. The sequence goes on along the minus strand of NW_026707068.1, from coordinate 58,846 downwards.
GTCGCGCCGATAAATCAGAACTCGCGCGAGCACCAGGAGGGGGAGGGGAGGGACTCGAAGCCCCCGAAATCCGAAACCTCCACTGAAGCGCAAAGAGGGGCAGATTCACGACAGAGCGAGCTGCGGTTTTGTGGAAAGTGCGCGCGCAGCTTCGCCGTACTTAGCGATTTATGCACGACTTCATCTCTTGCTACCGTTGCTCTCTCACTCTCTCCCTCTCTCCCTCCCTCCTTCAGTCGACAAACAGACAAGCTACCGACTCGGCGGAAAGTTTGTAGTTCAAATTTCGCTCCAACCAACCGTGCAATCTTTCACGTCTATTTTTCTTCCCGTCTATCTCGCTTCTTTTCTCTTATTGATTCCGAAACTCGCTCGTCGATTTCCGCGCTTTATTCCATCAAATACGGCTCCGCTCATCGCTAAATTAATTTGTGTGTTTGCGAGGTATTGCGTTATCTATTACTAGCAGATGTCCCATCGCGCGGACTTTTGATGATGATTGTTGCGATATACCGCAGCCGAGAGCTTTCCGATGACGGGATGAACGGCCAATAAATCAGTTCAGCTCGATTGTCCCGATTCTCCTCCGAGGGTATGCCAAAAATATACGGGAGGCGAGAAGAACGCTTCCCAAGTAATTAGCGAAGCGCGTATATGCTTCCGGGAGAGGAGAGGAGAGGCGAGAGAGAGAGAGAAGGAGGCAAAGCTTGGGCGCGCGCGCGCGCGCGTGGGTATATATGGGTGACCGCAGGTTCGTTTGGCCAACGAGCAGCCAGGCCCGCACGTATTAGCTTCGGGCTTTGAGGAAGCAATTTGCTCTGGTTACAGTGGGTGATTGCCAATTTGTAAAAATCCCGTCCCTCGAATCAGCCCGTCTTGCTCGCGAGCGCGAACCACGGTTAACACGAGAGCACGCGGCTTTTATAACTTTCGTGAATGGCCGCATCAAAGGCACGTTATTGGAAAATTCAAGTTTGCAAAAAGAAAAAAAAGAAAAAAAAAGGACGCAGTGCGGCCAACGGCGCGGAAAGAGAGCGAGAAAAATCGAAAATTAAAGAGGATTCGTAGAGCGAGAGAAAGAGAGGCCGTGTGAAAGCTTTTCTAAATGGGTTAGCCAATAGAGAGAGAGAGAGCGAGCCGGAGAGTCCGACGAGTCCGACTGGCACAGAAGTTAATTAAAAAGGGGACTCCGGCCTGGCCGCGTCGTAACGCTCGCCTGATTTGATTAGTAGTTTTAGCCAGCGACAAGCCCGAAAAGTCAGTCTCGTAAACACGCTTCTTTATTTGATCCCAGGCGCGCGAATGTTGTCTCTCGATACGTACGTGCAGAGGTGCTTAGTGTTTACCCCCCTCGTGGCATCGACTTAACTTTCGCCAGTCTGCGTTTTCTCGCTTTTATCGAGTCGTAAATTCTCAAAAGCCACTTAGTTTTTCTAAAACGCATCCCATAATCATCCCCTCCCCCAACCCGCGCTCGAATATAATCACCCTCGCGCGGGGGAACAATTGCAAAACCGACTGCGCGTGCATTATCGTGACGCTCTCATCCCGAGTATAAATTGGCATTTGTTTGTGCGCCGCAGGAAGTAGAGAGAGAAAGAGAGAGCAAATGCACGCGACTGCCAGAATTCCCTGGGAATCCGACAATGAGGCGCGCGCGTGCCGTTACGCCCCCGTCGGTCTATATTTTTTTCGAGCAACAGCTCCCCATAGGCGAGCGATCATGCGGACTTTCTCACACGTTCGCAGCGGCGTTGAAAATCTCTCTAGGAAACTAAGGGGTGAGGATGATGCTTCTCTCTCTCTCTCTCTCTCTCTCTTTTTCTCTCTCTCAATCTCTGTTCAGGGTAATGCGAGAGTAAAGCTGTCGTTAGCGTCAATTGCTTATGCTTCGGATGAGCGATGACTATTTTGATATCGAGGGTGGCTATGCATACACGCGTACTCGAGTGGATGGGATTTACTCGGAGCTTTAGTTATTATACCAATGTCTTTCGAAGACAGAGAAAGAGAGAGAGAGAGAGAGAGAGAGAGAGAGAGGGGTGGCCGAGTAGGAAACCAGGCGTTTGGTATTATTACTATTGGTAAAAACGAACGGTCAACCGGGCTCCAAATGTATTTCGCCATTTTTCCTTTGCCACGTCGCCAAATGACTTTTAATTGCGCGCACGCTCGGCCGAATCAGCGAGGAAAGGTCTCACTCTCGCGGGAAATTGACGAACGAAAAAGCTCGCTCAATCGGGTTTCCTTCGGCGAAATAAATATCGAGTCGGATTCGCTCGGCGCGATAGCCGGCCGGGCTTGCAAGCGCGCTTTCGCGTACTCATATTGCTAGGTAAGCATCGAAGGGAAATTTACGAGGCGGCAATATTTACGAGTATTGCCTGGAGAGCGCGGCTGGGAAAGGGGGCCGGGCAGAAAGACCAGCGAGGCTCGCCTATTCGCTCCCTTGCTCTCCTTGTCTATAGCTCAAAACCTGCGACGATCGTCACATTCGTATTCCTCGGGCGAATTCCGTATTGGTTTCGCGAACTACGCGATTCCAAGCGCTACAGTCAACAAATCAAATCAACGCACGCGTAAGAGCTTTGTGAAAAATTATGTTTACGGGGCTGCTGTGTCGAGTCAATAAAGTAACAAAATCAATGAAAAGACGACTACAGCGAGTGAACGATTCGTCGAGCATGCGACAAATTTCATTGTCTCGGCTGCTACGATTAATTAAGACGACATTACCAAATTTAACTGCGCTTTCTGCCAGAATAATATCGTCCATCATTTATACGTTCACGACTATTGCAATACATTCCATGCTCACGGCTTTCTTCAGCCAAAACTCCATCGCTGATTTTACATTCACTCCAATCATGAGTCGAAAGTTTTGGCTTGCCTTTTCGAAGAGAAAGGAAAAATGAAATCATCTTGTTTTTTAATGTTTGATAGAAGCACCGATTTCTTTTCTTCCGCGATAAATTTATTAGCCGATAAAGTTTCGTTGTGATTCGGTGTACTTTTTCGTGGTTCACAAACATTGCCAAAGTTTCATGATACTATAATAATTGACTTTTACTATTTCCTAAAAGTTTTGATGGCGTCTCTGATGGCGCCTGATGTTCGTTACAATTGTTTGAAAACTATCCGCTATGTAATGTGAGTTTGATGAACTTTCCGCAAAGCTGATTACGCCATTCTTGACGTTACATTACAAAGCCACTGCTACGGTCATCGATGCTAGTAATTGAGGACGAAAACGTCGGTGGAGATCCAAAATTACTTTTTCTCGATACGTAATCGAGTTTACTTGTTCGGCTCCTTCTGTTTTCTCATTCTGTTTCCATGACGTTTGAGATGCCGTAGATGTAGATGTTAAAAACATTAACGAGCTCCGAATAATCTACGTTGCAATGTCATAATTGAAAGATAAGACATTGCTCGAGGAACAAGTTGGCTTCGAGAGAATAGGCCACCGTCGCTTCGCCTTCCTTTGTCTCGTTCCTGCGGTGCGAAGTTTCACAAGGTCAAGGAAAATGCGGGGTTAATGGTTATCACGCTAAAAGAGTCGAGCATTTCGCTCGTGTAAAGCGAATCAGCGTGAGAGCCGCACGCTCAGCAGCAGATAAACGACGCGTGCACGCACTGCATTCAGGATATTGCGCGCCGGCTCATAGAATTCTCGACCTAGTCGCCCCTTCGAATTGACTTTGGGACTTTGACCACAGCACATCCCTCGATCAACCGGCGCGAGGTTAATTTAAACGTTCTTGGAATACAAATTGATCGTTAATCCCTCGGTAACGTCTGATATACTTCGGGTCAAAGTGATTAGCTGGTACAGTCTGGCGTACAAGCGTGCCACCTACGGCAACAAGTATCGCGATAATTCGGGCGACAATGTTGCAGCAACGGACCCGAATGCGGTGCAGCAGCAGCAGCAGCAACGCATAATAACCGCGACGCTGACGAATCAAGGCACGACCACGAACATCGTCACGACGACTACGGCGGACGCGCAGCAGCAAACGCAGCAACAGCAGCAACAGCAGCAACAGCAGCAGCAGCAGCAGCAGCAGCAACAGCAGGTGCACCAACAAGTGATCGGGAAGATGAGTTTCGTGGTGCCGGCGCCGCCGCCGCAAGCGGCCTGCGAGAAGGTGCGTCGACTGTCGGACGGCGAGCACTTCCGGCAGCCCAACGTGACGATCGCCACCCTGAGCGGCGTCGGCAACTCGGCCCAGAAGCAGCTGCAGGAGGCGCAGACCCAGGCCCAGGCACAGGCCCTCGCCGACATGATCCTGAAGGTTGGCACGCGTTCCGAGCTCGGCGCTGGCCGTTGCGCGCCCGCTGCGATACCGTTGCACGGCCGACTGACTTGCCCGCAGGGCACCACCAAGATTTCCGTGAAGCGCGCGGGCTCCGAGCCGGGCCAACGGATCCAGCTGACGTACCAGACGCAGACGGGCGCGCAGCCGCAGGCGCCGCTGGCCGAGAGCTTCGCGATGAGCGCCTACCCGGAGGACGGCGGCTACTTCAGCCCGAGCCTGCAGGACGAGGTCTTCCAGCAGGTATTATTTTCTTCCTCGCGCCCTCCTGGCCGTCATCTGCACGCTCTGCTGGCGCGCAGTTCCAGAGCGCCTCGGGACTGCTGCAGGACCAGGGCGGCGGCGGCCCCGGCGACGCGGGCCTGCAGGAGGCGATGGGCCTGGAGGAGCGCTACGGGGCCGGGGCCGGGCCCGGCGGCGGGCAGCACGTGGTGAACCCCGACCTGCAGGCGCTGGTCAACTCGCCGCTGCCCGACTCGCTGGCCGAGTTCGGCGCGTACGGGGCCGGCTACGGCGCGGCCGACGGCCAGTCGCCGCTGGGCTCGCCCCACGACAGCCCGAGCTTCACCTACCCGACGCCGCCGGCCTCGCAGGAGGGCCTCCTCTCGAGCGGCTCGCTGCCGCTGCTCAGCCCCCAGGAGGACAGCGACGCGGTGCACTCGGTCTCCTCGCCGCTGTCCGCGGCCTTCTACAGCACGAGCATGTCCTCGGCGGCGGCCATCGAGGAGGCTCTCAGCGAGGTGCTGCCCGACGACGAGGAGGAGGACGAGGAGGAGGCGGCGGCGGCGGCGGCGGCGGTGGCGACCGCCGCCGCCGCCAGGGCCGGCTGCGAGCCCGACTACGCGTCGCACGCGCACTCGCACTCGGCGCCGCCGCCGCAGCTGCCCTCGCCGGCGCCCTCGCCGCTGTCCTCGCTGCCCCCCTCGTCGGTGCCCTCGCCCTCGTGCCCCATCCAGAGCCAGATGATGCCCAACTCCGAGGACCCGCTGCTCTCGTCCAGCCCCAAGGACTTCGGCGGCGCGCGGCGCAAGTTCGAGTTCCAGTCCTACAAGCTGCTGCAGCTGGCCAACCAGAGCCTCGTCGACCTGGGCGGCCTGGCCTCGACCATCGTGCTCGACAACGGCGAGCTCAAGCTGCTGCAGGGCTCCGGCGCCGCGCACGCCGCGCACGCCGCGCACGCCGCGCACGCCGCGCACCCCGCGCACGCGGGCGGCCTCGCCGGCAAGGCCAGCATCTACGTGCAGGCCGCGGCGGCGCCCGGCCTCGGCGGCTTCGGGCCGCGCCACGCCGAGCCCGCGCAACTCGTCAACCCGGCCAAGTTCCTCGTGCACGCCGGCGCGTGCCCGCCGTCCACGCAGAAGCCGGCGCCGGGCGCGGGCGCGCGACTGCCGGTGCCGCTCGACCAGATCAAGCAGGAGGACTCCGTGGACGACGAGGACGTGTTCGTCAGCCCGGCCGGGCAGCTCTCGTCGCTGGGCCTGGGCGCCGACGCGAGCTGGCGCTACCGGAGCAAGCGCCCGCGGCTCGACTCGTCGCGCCGCGACGGCGGCCCCGTCCACGCCAGGTCGCGGCTGCGCCGCGCCTGCGACCGCCACTGGGACAGCAGCTACACGCCGGCCCCGATGCTCGACCCCTCGCGGCCCGGCGCGGGCCTCTACGCTCGGCTGCACCGCGCCCACCGCGACTCCGCCGAGTTCAGCGGCTCGGACGACTCGCCGGCCAACGAGCTGGCCTCGGCCTCGTCCGACGGCCCGCCGCCGCGGATCAACATCGGCACCAACTACCAGGCCTCCATACCTCCGCTGCGCGAGCTCGACCACATCGGCATCGCCGCCGAGCCGGAGAAGGACCATCTGCTCTGGGACCCCGGCATCGACGCGGCTCTCACCGAGACCGAAGGTTGGCCGTCTACGCCGCGCTCGCTCTTCCGTCGTCTCGGACGTCCGGCTAATGCCCACGCGTGCTTGCATTTTCAGTGGAAGTCTACCTGCAGTTCGCTTGTTGCGCCGCGGCGCCAGGCGGCGGTAGAAACAAGGAGTACGCACTTCATCTCTTGCACATGTGCGGGGGTAACATTCGAGTAAGTGCTTACTGGAATAGTAGTAGTAGTAGTAGTAGGAGGCAATGACAATGCGAGGGCAGTTTGAATGTTGAACTCGCGATCGCGTCTGATTAACGTTCTGGCCCGCAACGCATTCCAATTCGCTAATTTTATCTGGATAGAAAACGCCTAAATAAATAAATGAACAAATGATAGGAGGCCATGCTGAGGCTGATGCGGCCGACGTCGTCGTTAGCGGCGGACCACCCGCTGCGCAGTTACGAATGCCACGAGTCCGATCGTTGGACCGAGAGCGAAACGAACTGCTTCTATCAGAGCCTGCTGAAAAACAGCAAAGACTTTTCCGTGATAGCGCGCGAGGTGGGCAGCAAGAGCAGCAAGCAGTGCGTGCAATTTTATTACTTGTGGAAGTGGCTCTGTCCCGAGGAGTACAAGAGAATGCGACTGAGGCACTACAGCAAGATCGGCATAAAAATCGAGCAGAGCAACGAGAGCGAGGACATGAAAGAATTGCGGGAGACCATGGCTTCGGTAGCCGAGCTGGACTTTAGCGAAGGAAAGTCCATTCTTCAGCGAACTCTGGTAAGGCACGACTGAAATCCCATCGCGATTCTCAATTCTGACGCGTGTCTCTGTCTGGCGTGCCATTAGATGCAGTCGACCAACGAGAGAGAAAATTCGGCGACTTTGACCACTAGCGAGGGCGAGCTACGGCTCTACGCTTACGACTTTCAAGATGTAAGTACGGGCCTTAACGCCGACGACACCTTGGCGTAACAGCGGTATACGTGATTTTGCCTCGGAAGCGAGGTGCTGCGATCTAGCCGAGCGAGTTTAATTACGAACGATTGGGTTCTCGATGTAGCCGCTATTGAGCTTTTCAAATTGTTGATAAGATTTTTTTTGAATGTCGCATGTATACATTAACTGTAATACTACTGATCGTCTTGTATATGCTTAATACTTGATGTTGCGTTGAATTCTCTGTTCTCTTGACAACTGATTTTTTTCCATTGACGTGCTTGTTTCGTCGTCCAAGTGTAAACGTATACTTGTGGATTTGTCGAGCGAGATGAAATATCGGCTGAGGGATGGGGAAAGGGGTGGCTTCGAGGCGGCGGGCCAAATAAAGAGCTGATGAGCCCAGAGGTTTAAGGTTTGTTTCCTGTGTTGTTGTTTATTTTGGCTTTGTGTTTGCTTTTTCTTTACATTGTCCAGAGCTTTAGCGGGAGTACAGTAACGGTAACGAGGGCCGAGAGCGCTCAAATTGGCCGCGGCAGCTACGCTAGCGTCAACTACACCAACTCACAAACTCACACAAGTATCGAGCGACAAGCACCACTACCCGCGCCTACCTTACTCCACTACCCTTGCAAGATTTGCGGGAAGTAAGTCTCTAAAATCACTAATCTTAGCTCCTCAACACCCACACGCATCGTCTTTCTCTTTATTGACTTTACCGAGTGCCCACTACTTGTTGTCTCTTTCTATGACTTTTGTGTACACTCGCACTCGTAGCGATCGTACGTACGAACGATGAACGCAAACGACACCAAGATACACATCGCTTACCTCAAAGTTTCTTTGTTTGTTGTACAACATTTCAGTACATAGTCGATACGTGCAAGTGTGGCCAAGTCCACGCGATATTGTCCATTCCGCTGAATACCGCACATAAAGTACTAATCAAAATCATCACTTCATACATTTACATAGTTTACAAATGCACGTATGTACATACATACATCTTTACACTCCAGTAACTAAATCGTGTTTTTATGGTTTTTACATTTTACTATAATAATGTTTGATTGTAACTTTTATCTCACCATATGCTAATGCTTGGCACTTAATAGCTTTTCTTTGTAGACTTCTCAACGGTTATAAATTTGTTGTATGAGATTACACGGAGAAAAAGACCAACTAGGTAGAGATGAGTAAAGCCAGCAAGCAACTTGAGCAAAAAGCCCCTAAAACGATTATTACTGTAACTTGAAGAGAAATTCTATAGGTCGTTTGTAAAACAACTTAATTAAAAGAAATGCCCAAAAATATATTCATTTAGTCTAACGGAATCGTAAAAGAAGAAGATAGAAAAAAAAACAAGTAGAATTTTAGAAAAAATATTAGCCGTGACCACAACAGAGATAAAATAATGAATAAATATGAATAATCAAGTTACATCGTTTATTTAAAGTTAATAAATTAAATGAGTTATAGATACAGAAATACAACCACGTGCAAAACAACTCAGTATTCTTTAGCCTCGAAATAAACTGATATGTTGAATTCGACTTTTCAATCATTTTCAGAGTATTCAACAAAGTGAAAAGCCGAAGTGCACATATGAAGTCTCACCGATCAATACCCTCGCCAGATTCAACGGGGGCACAGGAATCTAAGAAACAAATACAGTTACAGCAACAACAACAGCAACGTCTGATACAGAGCGGCGTTCAACAGCGACACGACCAGTCGAACGCTCATCAAAATAAGCAGCAACAAATGAACAGTATACAAAATTTACAGCAGCATCAAAGTCACTTGATGAATACTCAAGAATGCCATTTAAATCAACAACAGCAACAACGACAACTATTTCCTATCAATTACGACTTGCACACCAACCACATGTGGCACAACCCACTGAGACTGCGACCTCCATAGGATGAGATTCGTAGCGAGGCTACACTGAAAATACCCTAACAAAGGCTACTTATTTGTAACATGCGCATGGATATGTGATTGTGATAAGATATGATAACATCACTTCTACTAGGGTGTGACATACGTTTTATGTATTTTTACACAAAACCACGATATAGAAGTCGAATAAGAAAGAAGCCTAACTAAAAAAAAAGACGTTGTGAGATAAATAATCAATACTTCAGTGTCTTAGGTGTATGATTTTTACAATAACTGTATATTCTTGTAATTATTTTATATATAACGAAGAATCAAAAAAATCACTAATCATCCAGAGAATTTTGAATTTTTTTTCAAGATTTCTTGACATTGTTTTTTACTTTCGCGGATTCTGAGTATCAAGTATAATTATTTATTACACACGATGATCTTCGCATTCTCATAATTTTAACGCAATATTTGTTGCCGTGATAATATGATTAATTTAATTATAGACAAAAATAGTTATATTGCTAATGTTCAGTTGAAAGTGACTAATATGAATGAGAATAAATCAATATATACATTACAAGTATCCATACGAATATTTAAACGAAAAATCTATAATTTATCGAAAATCATACTCATATACATTTCGTATTCATCGAGTAAAGTGGCCTATCAAATATCGCACGTATTTTAAATGTTATCTATGGTTACTCTTATAAGGATAGAACATTGAATGACAAAACCACCTCCTGAACAACCTCATAAAATCAAATTTGAATAATATACTCGCAGAGTACCGCATCTGCATAGTTTACACACAACTTTCTTGATGTTGGGTCATGAATATAATATTTATTACTCGTTAGATAATTTTATCTCACTATTAGAAACTGTAAAATTGGCTGTACGCCGGTACGTCATTTCATTGTCGAAAGTAAATTCAGAGAATTGTAGGCACAAATTGATTTTTATTGTATAAAATGGATATAATTTTTTTTTCAATCATTATAAATTATTATTATTAATGAAATGAGCACATTTTTTGCCGGTTATTAACATAATTCATGAAATTTCTCCTCCGGATATTATGTCATTTCAGACATTTATTATATTTTCAGTTATGTGATTAGATAATGAAAAATTTGTTGTTTTGAAAGAAACCATAAGTTGTAAGCGTAGAATAAATAAATTAAAAATAATCATAAGATTGCTAAATCAATCATTGAGCAAAAGAAGAACTTGTAGCGAAGTAAAGCGAGTTGATTTCATGGTGCTTTAAAATATAGGTACGCTTGTAAAACACTGTTATTCTGACGAGAGTTGTCGCATGTCGTATTTTGCAATTGTAATAATGGATGTGTTTTCTGGATTATCTACATTGTTGATATTATTGAAAGAACTTGTTGCTTTCGATCATAAATATATTTTTTAAATTAAACTTACTCTTTAATTATTTACTATGGTGGTACATGAGTAGAATGACTTTTTAATATTAATTCATTTTTGGCATAGGCATGCAATATTACAAAATTAATGTCATTTCTTTTAATCACGCGCATAATGCATAAATGCCATACATCACAAGGAAGATTATCGTTGCATATTAAAATACACCATAGGTACCTGGATATTAGGAAAATTTTTCAATTTCCAAAGTTACGATAAAATGCGAGTGATAGCAGTGAGTTAATAAAAATTATGGTTTTCGAGTGGTTGTTACTATCTCAAAATATAAGAATTTTGAAAATAACGTTCAAGATACAAAACACTGAGTTATGATATAAAAATTCAAGATGATTTTCTGACATTTTTGGTTAATTTGTGGATTTTCTTTCTTTATTCCTTTTTTTTTTATTGAAAAATAACTTTATGCAAAAATTGTAATGTCTAAAAAATTTATAGAAAGATTGATATAAAATTGTAATTTTATCACGAATACGCAATCTCCGGCCAAAAAGTAGAAAACTAGTATAATAACAATTTCTATGATAAAAAATGGGTTAATCAAAAAAAATTGGAATGGTCGAGCATTAATTAAATAATTATCAATGTGCCATTAATATACACTTTATGAAGAAAAAGTGCAAATAAATATAATTGACAATTAGCTTCAAGTTCCGAAACCATATCAAAAATATTATTCATAGTCATTTTTAAAACGTTAATACAAGTTAACGTTCTTGATTTAAACCGATTCTTGAAGCGGTTGTGAGTTGCCTTCAATCGGGAAAACTCTTGCTAATATACATTTTAAATAAATTATTTTAATGCTGTCCGTAAAGTGATTCGTCAGTATTCGTGAATAAATAATCACCAGTCTCCAGTACTTACTTAGAAATACTTACGGAAAGTATTATATTGATTTTAAATAAATTCAACTTTCTTATAGCAGAGTTCTACTGTAAAATTGTGTAACTTAGTATAACATTTTAAAGAGTCGAGTGAGACATTATATAAAGTTCAGTAAACATATCATTTATTGACAATATTGTAGCTGATTTACAATTGGAGTTTTAGCTTTGCAAATTCAGATGGATTGATGTTGAAAACATGAAACTTCTGTCTGTATGTGTATATATGTATATAAATTTTTTTATCTACAAAAAAAGACAATGAACAAGTAAGAAAATTTTGGTTTTCTTAAGAACTATGGTATTTTCATATTAGTTATATAGTGACAGAAATATTGTTTGATTATTTAATATAAAATAATACTTGAAATGTTAATAAGAGACTAATGAAAAAAATCAAAAGTTGAACTTGATCGCGTCGACTTATCTACTGGAGACTGTGTGTAAGAATTTTGTAACGAAGCAATGAACTATGTAACGAAAATATTATGCGTGAATTGTACAAATGAGTCCCTCCATGTAAAATTTTATGCACGAAAATATGATATAACCAAGTCGATGGACATGTGATGCTCTTAAACTAAATGATATGTAGTGAATTCGAATCCACTTTCATGGACCAGATTTTCACATAACACGGAAATGAATTGAAATTGATATATAATATCGTAGAATGCATCACGGACTGAAACAATTATGATACCATAAAATACTAGAGCAGTTGCTTAAAACACATGAAAGACATGAAAAAATATTTAAGCCACAGTAAACTTGATTCATTAAAACGTCTAACGGTATTGCAACGAGCAATATTTTTCAAAATTCAATGGTTTAAAAAACTTATCAAGCAAATAATTATGTGATATTCTCATACTTTAGAAAATGATGCACTGCATCAATTTTATCAGTACATATGTATGAGATTTTATTAACGCTAAAACTTGCAAACCTGTGACAAAAACAATATTTATTGTTTTACAGCACTAGCAATGTTGCCATTTATTACCGAATCTATTAGAGTGAGTTATTGCTATGAATAAAAAGATAGAATTTTTCGTCACAATCGATACGTCATTTTATCTTTGAAGCTATATGTTAAAAAAAGTGAATAGGATAAAAACTGGCATAATAAAACAATGAGTCAATTAAAATTAAATCTGAGACGTTCTTACACATCACGTAATGATATATAGATATATCATTACTTCTTAAATTTAAGAATTCGTTATTTATAGTCATGGAATTTGATTCTTATACTCTAATAGTTGGACTTTAATACTTTAAATAATGTAAGTGACTAATTTTTATTAAATTTAAGTATATAAAATAATAAAAAATGTGAATTTTCGTAAACTTTTAATGTTATACTATCTCGATTAATTTATTATAATATCCAATTACACGTGAGTTCGCGTTTTAAATTTACTGAGTAATTAAGAAATTTTATGAATTCTATTGCACCTGTAAATGATTTTCTATACCCGGTAATAACAGTTTCGCTTTACATTTATCAAAAAAATGTTTTATTATAGAAGTAAAATTAATTATGAGTACACATTTAGATTATAATTAAAGCTTTTTCTAAATACCAAGATAAATTAATAATTTGAGAATCGATAAAAATACTTGCAAAAGTTACAACATATTCATTTCATTAATGAAGTTTCATGAATAGTTTTCTCAATCAACATAAATAAATAAAAAAAAGAAACTACTTTTTTATCAGTATTAGTTTGAAATGACCATGATAAATAATATTGCATTCATATTAATGTACTATGATTCTGCATTTCAATTAAAAAATGCAGTGTTCCTTAGAGCAATCCCGTGTTTATGTCTGCAAACGGCATAAACCATAAAAGTAATTTGTCACCAAAACAAAAAAATATATGACAGCGCTTAATAACATTTAGTAAGATCAGTGGATAAAATTTAAAACAAACAAACTAGGTTTAAAATATTAAGTAAGAGCACAAAAATGTTGAGATTTGAATTTTCAAAAAATTACGTTCAAGGAAAATATTTTACAATGAAATTAAAAATTCTTTTTTAATACAATAGAAGCATAATGAAAATCAGCATACTAATTAGCCAAACAGTCATCTGTGTATGTACAACTAATACAATTTCCTGAGAAATGTACTACAAAATAATAGTGAGCAAACTGTAAGAATGTGAATAAATTAAAAAGAAAATTAAATAAAAGAAATGAAAATTGATCGTAAAATAGTATGATCATCTGAAAGACACGCGTCTTGAGGATACCTCAAGTAGGAGTGAATTAAAATTCATAAAAATAAAACCCGTGAAAAACGAAAATTAACCATTTTAGTGCTTAAAAGTAAGTAAATGATTGATCAAATATCTGATATATAGACAATTTTGTAATAAAAAATCAATTATGTAAAATACATATATTAATATTATATAATTATATACTAAGATACACGTGCGATATATACATACACGCGTGTGTATATATATACCCTAACTCATAGCTATTTTCTTCTATAAATAGTTAATGTATCTTACTTTTCAAAGCTGTTTTCTGCGTTTTCTTCATTATTCGAAAACTTAAATAGGTACGAGAGAATTTCGGAAATGAGACATTGCACCGTATAACATTATCATTTCCACGATTTAAAAGAAAAAAGTATAACACTGCAGTTTTCAAAGCCGCTTCAATTCAAACCTAAGATTTACCAAAAAAGTAAGAAAAATCTTATATATTATGCAAATAAAGAGTATAATGTAAGTCAAGTGCCTTATGTTCTAATAACTAATCGTTGACTCTTAACTATATACTTGAATAAACGGCGATAGTTAGGTAAAGAGAAAAACAGCGATAGAGAAATAAGGGAAGACAAAGATAAAATTAGATGATTCATAAAAAAATCAATAAAATCCGCCAAAATCAATATGAGATAAATAGATATTAGGTGAAGCTTTTTAAAATCCACAGAATAACTAAAAATAAGAAGGCTTTTAGATAAAAGTCTATGAATAATATTTGTATTGGCTGTAGGTGTATTGATATATGAAAGATCCAGTGATTACTGGTTTTATAAGTAATAAAATATGCAATTAATTGCAATCTATAGGCGAGAAACTGATTGTCAATGTATAAGAGAATGATAATACTCTAAGAACCAAAATAAAATAACTATGTTTAAACTTTTAAACATAGAAAATTTGAAGACGTAACTTCTACGGTCATATTAAAATTAAGATCTATGGAATGTTCAATGATAAATATATTTTCAATTATTATCTTTGCAACAAGAATGATTAATATTGATTTGAATAAATCTATATTAATTTGAACCCAGTGACGAACAGAATAATATTTTGTTATATACAAGTAGTAATTATGACGACTGTATGTACATTGTGTCTCTTAATACAACAATCCTCAGTATGTTTCTCAAGGTGTAAAGCCCATAATCACATTTCTATTTAACTTAATAAGATATCAATTTCATAAATGCATATTACATTAAGTTAGTACAGTTTTGTATACATGTGCCAAAAAATGCGTTTATTATGCGACAAATCCGCCTGCACTTGGGATTATTCCACACTTTTTCACTGCCTGTTAAGCACAAGAGTACTGAAGATTATCGATAATCACAAATTTTTATCAGAGTACTTTGTAAAAAAGATGCTGAGCACTTTGCGCTTTATTTTGAATCAAATATATACACTGCAGTGTGTACAATTCTCCCTTCTGTAAAGTTTGAAGAGTGGTAGTATTTACGGCAAACACGATGATTGATATATTATTTTTACTCATGTAAGTATTCCGTCAATTTCAAATGAGAATCAATGAAAAACCTATCAATAAATTACGCTCATTAATTGTACACATTAGAGGAATAAGAATGTTGCGCAGATGATGATACAAGAGAAATGTTAACCCCGTCATAGTGAGAACCCTAATGGGTCTTTTTCAATCTATTGATTAAAATAAAAATTACAAAGATTCGCTAATTTGATGTAGTTAATGGAAATGTTAAACATCAATTTAGATGTCTACGCTTTTAATATAAGGAATTGATAGGCATATAATGGATGAGATGTAAATGTTAGATATCACGTACAGCTCTTAGAAATGTAAAAGAAAAATATTTTTGTGATAACTGATCTAACATTTTCACTTTTATTATCACTGATATTTTTGCAATTTTTCTATTCGTTTACGTCTATTGTCTCTGGAAAGAATCTTTCAAATTTTCGAATGCAATTGTCATGATTGGTTTAATGCTGCAACTGGCCTAAATAAATAAATGATAAATCATCATTACAATAATATTGCTTTTGATTGTTATGCTTTAATAATCTTTGGACACACTTAGTTTGTAAACAAGGTAGATATGAAAAAGACCCTGAATAGACAATCCTTCTAGTTAGCTAGATAACTTTGAAACGTCTGTGTAAATACATAGTTATAATAATGTGCAAGAGAGTACGCGGAAAGTATTAATTGTTAAATTAAGGAATGTATTAAAAATATTAAAGACTAATTGAGCGAACTATCACAAAAAGTATATCTTTCTGTATTAGTTTTCCGTCGCTTCATCTCTTTTTCTCATGGATAACTGACTACATGTACTTTACGCAATATAATAACGATATTGTGACTACCATTGACATTTATTATAATAATTATTATATAACCACAACAAGAAGCGCATGGTGTTGCGATGTTGTTGATATGTAAGTCATTATAATGGCTTAGGAAACGATTATGTGTCATCTAATATGCTCAGTATATTATGATTATGATTGTACTTGAAACAGAAACTCTTGTAAAACATTGTACTGGAAAAATACATTGTTTCGTCTTTTTGTAATTATTAATGCAAGAACATCGAGTGTTGGCTCGTCTTATCATCGCAACATAGCGTTGAATAAGTAGACATTGCAATGGGCTCAAAGTAGAGCTTGATAAAAATATTGCCAAGAAAAATGTGGAAAAGTAGGCAACTGAAAACTGTGTTGCTATGGCTTGATCTTTTCACGAAAGACGCATGAGTGCAACGATCTCTTTTTTCAAAGCCATATTCATCATCGAATCATAGCGACTCTTCATCATGTCACCTCTTTTGAAATCAATATTTTTTCATAGAACAATTAACGATTTATTTATTTATTAATATCAATAATGATGATCTATCTTAATTGAAAACAACATTCGAAAACTCGTTGTTGAACTTGTCAGTTGAATGCATCAATATTTATCAAGTGTTTCATGTACTATTGTCTTGAACTACAGATTTTCTAGTAACAATGAATGATCACGTGTTGAAATATTGAAATACAGCCTCTATTCATACAAACTGAAAAATTTTGCTTTTTGTTTGTACACGTTTCAAACTGGATATCAATATGAATTTCATATGAAATAAAAGATAGAAAACGTGTAGAATGCAATAATTTGTACATATATACGTATATACACATAACATGCATTAAGAATTATATTATATTTTCAGTACAAGTATACCGTGCTCGATCACCCTATTCAAAAGAAATATAATAAATATAATATTTCTACATGTGTGAGTTTTGAGATCAGTTTAACGTTAAGAAAGTTTTTTGTTTACTGTGCATTTCCAAAAGAAATTACCGTGCTATCATGAGTTTTTGCTAAAGAAAGTGCACATTATTAAAGATAACGTTAAAATCAACTTGCAAGTGCGGACACTACCAATCAGATTTACATGTTTTTAATAAAAACTTATTTCTGACATGACGTGTACGAGAAAGCATTTGCGAACAGATTCTATCAAATATTAGTCTTTCCTTTGTGATTAGAAATCAGAATTTTCAATAAAATACTTTTAATTTATTTTGATTGAATGACTAACAGTCCAATCTGTATCACCAGGCTTTGAAGAAGCATAAATAATGACAACAATATTCTTTAGAGCATTTCAATAAATATACGTTGTCTTTTTGTAATATAAATTATTTTTTTAGGAAAGACTCATTGTAGTATACGATCAAAGTGCAAACTCAATTTTTTTTCATAAATAACGAAACTGATTTTTAAATGGATAATTCATTCTTAAATTGAGTAAGATAACTGATTAGTTTTGACACCATGTTTTAACAGGCTATCGAATTATTTTATAAATAATCTTTACGGATAACAATTTTAACACATGGGAATAGATTAATCATTAGCAACATTCAAGGTGTATAAAAGACGTTTTTTTCTGCATAATATTTTTAATATCAATGAAATAAATTAGTTTCATAGTTAGAAGACATCAAATTTTTCCAATAGACGAACGAGTTAAAAAAACTTAATTTTATTTAAAAGCTAAAAGTATGAAAAACAACTTTAGACATATCAATGAAATTTAAAGAAGGAATATTTATCGACCGCGAGGAATATTATAATCTTTACCTTTCTAGTTGATACGATAGAATTGTCGTGTTAGAAATAAATTTTCCTCGCTATACATATAAAACATAAAAATCTGTATTTGCATAAAAATATTTTATAAAAACTATGACTTCTAGAACGTAAAGAAAGTAATTCTAGTGAAATACAATGCATGTCATGCGAAATAAAATTTCTAAATTTGATTTTTATGCAAACAGATCAGTGAAAAGACAATAGTAAATCTTACTCTTGAAGCTTTTCGGAAGAAAGAAATGATGTCTTCGCCAATTGAAAAAAAAACTTTGAGTGAAACTGAATACTCATACATATAAATGCAAATATCCAAAGTCCGATTGCCACATGTTTGGCTTGATTGCGTAATAGAGTAACTCATTTTCACGTATATATGTACAACTTTTCAAATATACCAAGTGATAAATATTGCAAATAAAATATTGATGTGTGTTCCAATTCTCAATAATATATGTGAAATTTAGTTAAGTAAGTGATAAGTGGGAAGAGTAAATTTGTTGAAATAAATACATGCTCAATGATAAAGCTAACTTCATCAAAAACATAGCGAATCATAGCATCTTTGTCATAACAATTATCTTTTCATTTTTATTGAAACAGAGAATGGCGTAATTTTATTTATACATAATGTGTGTACATAAGTAGTAAAATAAGTAAAAGATGAAATTATGCAAGAATTTTATACTAAATAACGATTGTCCGTGTTATACAGTTCTTGGATAATTAGCGTGAAATAAATGTTCTCTTCAAATCAAATGGATTGTAATATAGGCAAATTTTTTAAAATCTTAGTAGGATTGACGACACGATTGGTAGCAAAAGACAAACGAAAATGTATTATCAATTAGTCGAATCTTTAAATATTTATATTTTTCGTTATTATTATTATTTTATGTTCCATTCTCTTCTGTACGGTTGTTGACGAATGTAAAAATGATATTATGTAATTAAGTATTCAATCTAAGATGCAAATGTATCTTATATATTAATATATATATATATACATACACACACACACACATATATATATATATATATAGATCAATCGATGTAAATAGATGTTCTTATGATTGTTATCATCTTCAAATACTGTGAAAATGATGTGACTAACTTGACTTTTTAAAAGAAAATCGAATGCTTTTATTGACTAATCCTAATGATGTTTCCTAGATTATAATATTTTTGTCAGCTATGATATTTAGAAATGATTAAAAGAAATTTTCTCAAAAATCAGCAGTGGTGGTTATTAACTTTATCACATATGTTATATCGTATACTTATTACTCACTCATATCCTCAGCAAATTCATAAAATTTTAAATTATAATTTAATGCATATGTATGCAACGTATCTTATAGCGCTAAATTTTTTTAATGGCCGTGAATCGGCTAAAGAAACTCAGCAGGAAGTTAACGAAAATCGACCAAAACAAATTATAGAAAAACTGCGCGTGGTTAGGAAAGATAGCAAAAGTTATTTATAACTCCACGCAATTTTATTTTCATTGATAAAAAAATTATCAAAGTTAATCACTAAAGAATAAGGATAATAGGAATTTCTATTAATACAGCTCTTATAATTTGAGAGTGTGCCTAATTACAATAATAAAAGTGTACAGATCTATGTTACCGACTGATCTGTTAGATATATATATATATATTGCGTTTCAATCTCTTGCGGGTACTACTATACCGGCGGTAACGCCGACCAGTTACCACGCGTTAGCGCGCCTCGATAACTCGAGTCACCACTAGATGGCGGTAGCCCTCTAAGGCACTTTGGGAGACTTAGGCTGGAGAATTCTTATACATTGCGCGCTTCGTCGCCTGTATGTATTTCTCCATGGTTTCTACCAGGGAGTAAGAGAGAAGGAGACCCCACTATGCGGCCGGCCAACAGAAATCTGGGACGTTTTCAAGGTCAAAAAAGTTAGCACCCAGAATCCTTTTTTTAAGCTAATCGATAAACTAATTATACCGTTAGATATTTCGTCAGGATAGCAACAACTTTTCTCTTTGTCATTTGTTGGTTCGTCCACTGGAAATCCTTAAAATTAATAAAATAAGTCTTAGGTGCTGGCCTTAGCACCCAAACCAAAGTTGCGGTCAAACTTAGAAAATATTAAGTAAAAAAAATTCGTAAGTAAACCGATCGTTAGTTCGTCTTACGAACTAACAGCACCCATAATAAAATCATGACTAATTTGATTATTTAAGCAACTAAAAATAAAAAACTGTTTCGAATATTGGCTCACGTTCAAACGCCAAAGCGCGGTACGCATGCTTCCTGAATTATCCCCGCCGGTGCGCGAATCCCCGCTCTTATTTTTTACTACACCTGTTTGATTTTAATACATCAGATCAAATCAAACTTTATAGTAACATTAGTAAACATTAGTAACTAGTACCTATTGTCCAATCAATGGGTAAATGGAATTTAAAAAAGTTACGCTTCGCGTATTAATTACTCAAGTATGTACTTTTTAAATTCCATTTACCCATTGATTGGACAATAGGTACTAGTTACTAATGTTTACTAATGTTACTATAAAGTTTGATTTGATCTGATGTATTAAAATCAAACAGGTGTAGTAAAAAATAAGAGGGGGGGTTCGCGTACCGGCGGGGATAATTCAGGAAGCATGCGTACCGCGCTTTGGCGTTTGAACGTGAGCTAATATTCGAAACAGTTTTTTATTTTTAGTTGCTTAAATAATCAAATTAGTCATGATTTTATTATGGGTGCTGTTAGTTCGTAAGACGAACTAACGATCGGTTTACTTGCGAATTTTTTTTACTTAATATTTTCTAAGTTTGACCGCAACTTTGGTTTGGGTGCTAAGGCCAGCACCCAAGACTTATTTTATTAATTTTAAGGATTTCCAGTGGACGAACCAACAAACGGCAAAGAGAAAAGTTGTTGCTATCCTGACGAAATATATAACGGTATAATTAGTTTATCGATTAGCTTAAAAAAAGGATTCTGGGTGCTAACTTTTTGGACCTAGGTTTCACCCACCGGCAAAGATCGCCAGGGGGCCTATTCTGAAAAAAAATTTTGTGGTAAATCAGTTTGTCACTTCAGTTTACCACAGAATTAATCACTTTAGATGTGATAAATGCTTATGACATGTGCTAAAATTTTTTTTCAGAATAGGCCCCGTGCTAAAATTTTTTTTCAGAATAGGCCCCCAGGCTCGCTCATCGGAATAGCTGACACTAGCTAGCGTCAGACCCCTCTAGCGAGCGCCATTCGTACTGCGTAGCAGGTTGATTTTATCTACCGTTCCCTGTCAACTGATATGCCACAACGTATATGATATTATATAGGATGCGAACCGGCAATCCTAACAATTCAAAGCAGAAACCTTAGCCTCTCGGCTAACGTGCTTATATCACTGTATAAATGTCAAAAGTTATATTTAAGTTGTCGAGAGGGGCCTGTGATTAAGTTTATGGTTATAGTATTTGGAGTTTGAGTCTCTTGATAGCTGACATCATTTATGTCAACTCAAATCATATCGTCATCATAATTAAGCACAGTTTTGAAGCATAATTTCATATACGTTGTTGCATGTTAGTTGACAGGGAACGGTAGATAAAATCAATCTACTACGCAGGTCGAATGGCGCTCGCTAAAGGGGTCTGACGCTAGCTAGTGTCAGCTATTCCGATGAGCGAGCCTGGCGATCTTTGCCGGTGAAAACGTCCCACTTCTCGTATATGGCGTTGGGTCTCCTTCTCTCTTACTCCCTGGTTTTGGGACAGGGGCCTTATTGTGATGTTGGTCATGCGCACTTGGACGTTGCGTAGTGTATTATGCGTCGATCTTGTCCGCCTAGTCACAAAACTAATTGATAGGTTATACATACATACATACATACATAATCACATCAAATACATACATACATACATACATACATATGTATTATACGTACATATGTATTATACAAACATATGAATTATAATACATTATATATATATATATATATATATATATATATATATATATATATATATATATATATATACACACACACACACACACACACACAGTATTTTCAATTTGTCTTCTTTTGATTTCGTTATTGGATAATTTATTTTCCATAGGGTCTGGGCGGCAAAATTGTGATAATTGGGTGCTTACTTCTCCAAGTGAAGGGCACTTGCCAATTTTACTTAGAACTTTTATGAACGATGCTAAAAAAAATCAAATATTAAATAACGCTTTTGTTTTTATTATTATTCCAGCAAAGTATTTTTATTCTTTAAATATTCGATTTTAAAAATATTTTTTTATTAATAGCTCAATTAGTCCAATCAATTACTTACGTTCTTACGTACAATGAATTTTTGTTTTTGATTGCCCTGCATTTTAAATTGATGTGATATCAACAAGTGAAACGTGGAACGAAGCCGAATCATTTAGCCGATGGATTGAAAACATACCTAGAAACGGTATGACTATAGAAAAAGAACTTTTTGATTGAATGGTCGGATTATCAGCACTGCAGAGTGCAGTGCCACTTAGGGAATGTCTACACGGGATCCGTCCTCGGATCCGTGGACGGATCCGTCCCCGTCCAAATTTTTATATTATTATAAAATTAAATTATATATTAAAATTTTTATAGGCACACGCTATCTTCATAACTTCAAGTTCAGTGGTGAGTTTCAAATTTGATGTGAGAAACGCATCTATACAGTTCTTATATCCGTGATTTTCAGCTCCAATTTTATTTAACGTGTAACGTAGTATAAGTTGGTGAGTTCGTCCTCTTTTTCATTATACTGTAATACCGTAAACCGTAATTATAATTAATTATTTATACTTTTTGCCTTATCAAATTGCAAAATACATAATAGGTAGACCAATAGAATTTATATGAACAAATACTATTTGATTTCGGGGAAGGTATATTGCAAGGTGTAGTCAAGTTTGCTGATTTTACAATTGAAAATAATTTTGGAAATACAGGCTCGAATGCAAAAGGCTGTAGATAATACAAAGCCTTCCTTAAGAATACAAAGATTTTATAGGGAAAAACAAGTGTGCGTTGAAAAAAATCATTTATAAAGACGAAAGATTTACAAATTATAACGTATGTTTATTTACAAAATTAGATTTGCATCTTCTATTAAATTTATTTTTGATGAAATTCTTGTAGATGATACATCAGGAAAATTACTTCCGAATAAATTGACTATACATAATTTGACTGATGATTGGCTAAAAGCTATTCAGGTGATTTGGAAAACTACCCACTTAAATGCAGAAAACAATTGTGATATAAAGTAATATTATTTTTATAACTATAAATTCATGATTTTTTATCAGATTGCAATAGCAAAGAATTTTTTTTTCTTTATCTGCAGTAAATCAATGTCGGATTGTTTTCAAGAAAGAGAAGAACTTTGATTGTGGCCAGCTCAGTTAAACATAATCAACGCTCCTCTGAGGTCACTAAGGGCATCGTTAAGAAATTTGTTATTTTCACAGATGTCTATTCTTATTACTTTAGACGATTTGATTCAGCAATGGCATTATGCTTGTTTATCAGACAGAAGTTTATGGGTTGAAGCCAAAGAAATTATTAGAAATGTTAGAAATGTTGTCCTCTTGTAAATTTTGATCTGTAATACAATAAAAATTATCAGATATAAGATATAAATATTGTAATTATTAATTGCAGCAACCTAATCCTGATTTATATCATTATTAAATGCACATTGAGATTAATTATTCATTTAGTTTTCCTTAACGTTAATTATTATGGATAATAGTTCAGTAGCATTACTAATAGTGAATGAAAAAAATTTATTTTTAATTTGATTTACTTTGTTTTTGTTGGCTCAGTAAATGAATCCTCCATTGAAAGGTCATATCCAGAAGGTAATTTTTTACATCCAAGTTCGTTTATAGCATTTCTAATTACAGCTACTTGATAACGCAATCAAAGTTCTTCTCTTTCTTGAAAACAATCCGACATTGATTTACTGCAGATAAAGAAAAAAAAATTCTTTGCTATTGCAATCTGATAAAAAATCATGAATTTATAGTTATAAAAATAATATTACTTTATATCACAATTGTTTTCTGCATTTAAGTGGGTAGTTTTCCAAATCACCTGAATAGCTTTTAGCCAATCATCAGTCAAATTATGTATAGTCAATTTATTCGGAAGTAATTTTCCTGATGTATCATCTACAAGAATTTCATCAAAAATAAATTTAATAGAAGATGCAAATCTAATTTTGTAAATAAACATACGTTATAATTTGTAAATCTTTCGTCTTTATAAATGATTTTTTTCAACGCACACTTGTTTTTCCCTATAAAATCTTTGTATTCTTAAGGAAGGCTTTGTATTATCTACAGCCTTTTGCATTTGAGCCTGTATTTCCAAAATTATTTTCAATTGTAAAATCAGCAAACTTGACTACACCTTGCAATATACCTTCCCCGAAATCAAATAGTATTTGTTCATATAAATTCTATTGGTCTACCTATTATGTATTTTGCAATTTGATAAGGCAAAAAGTATAAATAATTAATTATAATTACGGTTTACGGTATTACAGTATAATGAAAAAAAGAGGACGAACTCACCAACTTATACGTTACACGTTGAATAAAATTGGAGCTGTAAATCACGGATATAAGAACTGTATAGATGCGTTTCTCACATCAAATTTGAAACTCACCACTGAACTTGAAGTTATGAAGATGGCGTGTGCCTATAAAAATTTGGACGGGGACGGATCCGTCCACGGATCCGAGGACGGATCCCGTGTAGACACTCCCTTAGGGTCTGTCTCCATAGGGCCTGTCTGAGTCCATCCGAGCCGGCCGAGATTTTTTATGGGCACGCCATCTCTATAATTTCGTGTTCATGCGTTTCTCGTATTGGCTGCGTCCGATCGGGCTCGTTTATGTAAACGCAGCCATTCACTATGAAACTCGCCATTGGATACGAAATTATAGAGATGGCGTGCCCATAAAAAATCTCGGCCGGCTCGGACGGACTCAGGCAGGCCCTATGGAGACAGACCCTAAGGTTAAGTGTGGACTGGTTATGCGGCTGAGAGGGCGCTGCACCTCGAAAATCTTTTCAGTGTACGGCTAGTGTATAGTTATCGAAAGTAAATTTAATCGGTAATTTTTTGTTTCATGTTTTAAAAATAAAATAATAATAACAAAGTAAAAAAGAAACTTTAGTTATACTCTTAAATTTTTATTTCAGCTATGAATCAGCTACCAATGCACAATGCACTCAAACCACTTGGCTGGTTAGAAGGAATTTGGAGAACAGAGAATGTTGGTCTAGGTAAATTTCCTACAATCAATCCATTCAAATATTATGAGGAAATTACATTCACATCAATTGGTCAACCAATGTTGAACTATGCTGCTCAAAGTTGGCATCCTGAAAAGAAGGCACCTATGCATAGAGAAGTGGGATTTCTTAAAATTATACCCAACACTAATACAGTATCATTTTTCATTGCTCATAATTTTGGATTAACTACCATTGAAGAAGGAGAAATTAATGATTATGTTGTAAATTTATTGAGCACAAGTATATCTAGAAAGGCTGAAGGATCAAAACCTCCAGCTGTTTTACAAGTGAGTATATTGCATTGTATGTGATACTATAATTTAATTTACTTGTATAAATCAAATGGTTACTGATATAATTTTTCAGCTCAAACGTGAATTTAAACTTGTAGATGACCTGTTGTATCAAACTGTTTACATGGCTACAGAAACTACTCCAGAACTAACAGAACATTTAAAAGTAGTTTACAAAAAACAGCAGGAATCTTTGTGTAAATAGAGAATGTAATTCACGTGTAAATATATATTTGTATGTTTTTTACATTATAAAAAAATGTGATTGATGTAGTTGGTAATAAAAAATGATGAAATTATTCATATTTATAATTGTGATTGATTTTGTTATAAAAATTACGAATATTGTACACAAGTGGTACAAAAATAACATATTGCCCTTATTATTCTGTATTAATGACTGAATAAAATAGATATTATCAACATTAGACATTAATAATTTATAAGTTTATTACTTACACAAAATTATACATTAATTTATTAAGAAAATAAAAGAGTTAGAAAAGTAGAAAAGTATGACTCTTGAACAAGGATATTTTATACTATGAAACAAAAATTTAAAAACTCATAGATTTAGAAAAGAAATATTAAATTTATTAATTATTTCCATCTACTGTATGAAAAAGAATTAATATAAACTAATAAGTTACAATATAAATTAAATTAAAAAAGAAGATATTTATTATAAGAATGAATTTCACTGTACATGTAAATATTTTATGTTAAAGAATACAGTTTCTAAGTATTATTTATCAATATATGTATAATGCAATTTCGAATTATAAATAGATGTAAATATAGTCACAGGTTTATCTAGAAAAATTCAAAATAATATCAAATTTTTATATCAGCTATATATTAAATATTGATCTTACTGTAACAAATGTGCATTCATATTACCCGCGATATTACAGTGGAAAGTATACAAAAGTTCCGGAATTGCAATGTATACATATTAATGAAATTGCAGAAATTCTTTTACTTTATAATAACAATGACCAATTTTTATTATTTAAACATAGTGTTTTTACGTGTACTGATTCAGGGGTAAAATTTGATTGATCAACTTTTTTGTTATATATTTAACCCGATTTACAATTTCATTTCATTAGCAAAATGCCTATACATTGAATTAATGGTAAAAAAATGCAATCTAATCTATTGATTTTCAAACTAATTATTTGATTACAAATTTTTTCGATTAAATAAATAATAAATTTTATCGAATAATGGATTTCATTTTGAGATTACAAGATTAAAAAACGGAAAATTCGATGACGTTATCCATACTTTTTGGATCTAATTAATTCTCTTTTTTAATAAGACTCATGTGTCGATCGACTGGTTAAAAGATTTCTTTGAGCCTCATGGTCAAGTTGTAAATATTGAGCTAGATCCACGTGAACTGCGTAACTCGAATTTTCGCGAATCTAGAAGTTGAATCAATTGTTAATTGATTTAAAATTAGGAATATACTATTATCAAATGGTTAAATAATATACTTACAGATTTATTGATTCCAATAACAGCATCGGCACATCTCAAAAAACGTTCGTTGTGACTGATGATAATAATTTGTGTTTTTCTGGCCTCTTTCCATTCTTTGATAAAGCTGACAATATTTTCCATATTATCGTTATCTAGAGCAACATCTACTTCATCAAAAATGATACAGGGAGCAGGTTTGGCACTAGAAAAAAAATTGTATAAATATTATGAGACAGACTAATTTTTTCTTCGTTCTGTTTACCTGTAAATAGCCAAGAAAAGTGCCAAGGCACACATAGTTCTCTCTCCCCCTGAAAGATTTTCAACCTTTGTAAACTTTTTCTTAGGAATTAAACAGTTGAACTCAATGTTGTCAAGATATGGTACTTCGGGATTTGTCATGCTTATAAAAGCTTGAGCAGCAGAATCTTTGTATAAACGCTAAAATAAAAATAATATTTACAGAATTTTATTAAATTCTATATATCTCAAGTCTAGATAACATTTAATACTTTGAATATCTGATCAATTTCCTTCTCGACAGAATTGAAAAATTCGATAAATAATTTTCCCCTTTTGGCTTTTACGTCATCAAACTGTATTTTAATAGTTTGGTATTGTTCTCGTTTTGCTGATAATTCGTTCACTGAATTTTTTATTTTATTTTCAAGCAATTTGAAGTCCTGCTTAATCTATAATGTAACGAGATATAATATAATAAAAACTTATTAATTTGTTCACGTTGATTATAAAACATTTATTTTTTAAACTCACATTTCGATTTAATGGGGCACGTGACTCTAATTTCTCTTCAAATTCTTTGTATCTGTTTTCCAGATATTCGATGTGTTGATTCAATTGATCTTCATCAAGATTTTTAATAGATTCATCTAGCCCTGAAAAATCAAATTCAACATCTTTTTCTTGAATTCCAGATTCACTTTCTGTCTGTTGTTCACTATTCTCAGATTCTACATCCATTCTTGATTGCATCAGCACTTCCTCGATGGTGCCTTTTTGTAATGGTATCTTAATACCTTTTATCTGAAAATATGTGTTGACAAAATATATAGTTAGAAAACTTTTTTGCAAGTGTGAATCTAAAAATAAAAGTTTAACAATGAACAACTTTGCACTTTGTTAATATCTGGTGGATTTCTAAACGCCAAAGTTGATTAATTTTCAAAGTATAAACAGCAACAGTCTTTTCTAATGCTTTAAGATCTTTGTTTGCAGCTGAAAGTTTACGTTCTTCGTTCCTTAATTTTTTCCCAATTTCATCTATCTCACACCTAAGCGACTTCATTTTAGCTTTACTTTCATAGTATTTATTGCGTTCATTTTTGCGATTATCCCACGTTCTCCTTTTATGCAATAATTCGTTGTATTCTTTTTCCAACTCGTCTTTCTTATTTTTGTATCGCTTTATCATTTCTAAATCAGAAAAAAAGTCACTGTATCGTATTATATTGTTCAAAAAATATTCCTACTATACAATACTACATAATCTTCGATACCTTTTGTGTTGCGACTTTTTTCGTAATTTATTTGATTATTGATTTCTCCGGAATGGTTTTCTAATGCCACTTGATACTTGTAACGTTCTTCATACTTTCTATGAGTAAATTAATTTTAGTAAAATATAATTTACCGTATCATTTTTAATAGTATAATTTACCTAACATCGTTTGCTTCGTATTGTCGAATATTTTTTAATCCATATTTTTTACAGAAACTTGTAAAAACTTTATCTTCTATTTCGTCTTCTCGTGCTTTTATGGCGCTTAATTCTTGCTCCATACTAAATAAAGATTTTTGCCATTCATTAACTAAATTACTTGATTCGAGGTTCTCCAATTTCAATTTTAATTGTTCTAAATTATCTTCAATTTCTTTGAGTTTTTTCTCATGATCCTGTATGTAGTGAAAATTATATGAATTTTTATAAATCTAAAAGTGTATATTAATGGAAATAATAACTTGCTTTTTGAGTTGGCTGTAAATATTCCTTCAAACAATAACGCCACTTGGACAATTTTATTAGTAAATTTTCTTTAAGATTTTCCTTGTCTCTAAGGAACTGCTGTAATCTTTTAAGAGATTCATTTTTTTCTTGCTAAAATATAAATACAAGGCTTAATTTTAATATAAATACAGATAGGAAACATAATAGTAGACAATATGCTAAATACTCTTTCTCTTTCAACACGTTCATATTCTTCTTCACTCCATTTCTTAGCTTTTTTTTTCAAATCACTAAATCCACCAGTGAATGTCCCGTCTTTTTTGTAGTAAGTACCATCTAAAGAAACGCACTATATAAAAGAAAAAAACAAAAATACAAATGATTTTAAAAATGATATATTGATATGGATTCTTAATATTTACATTAATTTTGAGTAAGTTTGACAAGCTTCCAGCTTGATCATCAGTTTCGCATATTACAACGTCCCCAATGAAACTTTTCAACACATTATCTATGTGACAGCTATTGACATCCATCACATCTATAGCAAGTTTAGTATGCGGCTCTCTGTTAATATGGCTATAAGTATAGATTTATTAATAAAGAAGTGAAAATAATATAATTGTATATTTTAATGCTTACTAAAGTAGATTTTTATCTAAAGTTTTTGTTTTGAGATTATCTAATGGAAAAAATGTCTCTATAACTGAATATCTATCGCTTATACAGTACTCTTTTAAAAACTGTATACATTTTTGAGCTGTATTGGTTGTATCAACTACTATGCCATCTATTTTTTGTCCCAAAATCTTTGTAATTGCCATTTCATATTTTTGTTCAGTAACCCTACACAACTGTACCAATCTACCTATCTATATAAAATATTTAAATTCTACAGCATTTAATCAATAAAGAAAAAATTTGTCATGCATAAGTAACTTACAACTCCACGTATTTTCACTTGCAATGCATCTATAATTTCAACATTTTTACAGTGCTGGTTACTTTCTTGATGTGATATGTCAAACTCATTTAATTTTTCATTTAAATCTTGAATACTCTTAATGGTATCTTCTATATCAATATGCAATTGGTTTATTTCTTTATTAAGTTTGGCTTCATCTATTTCAGTACTTTTAATATTAGATTGCATTTCTTCAATTTTTTTCACAATATTTTGGTATTTAGAAGTAATGTCTTTCAAAGCTGACTCTTTTATTTTTATTTCGTACAACAATTTTTCCTTTTTATTTTTATACTCATTAATTTTATCTTGTATACTATCATACTGTCTCTGAAGTGTTGGAACTGAGAGATTTTCTTGAGCAAATTGTTTTTGAGCTTCTGCCTTCAAACTGAGATATTTATCATACTGCAAGAAAGTTATAATCCATATGTATCATATCAATTATTAATGCAACAGTAATAAGACGTCGCAATTTACCTGATCATTACTTATATCAATAGAACAAGATTGTAATTGAAACTCATCTATCTCAACTTTAATTTCATGTAATTGTTCTTCAAGATCTTCAATTTTCTTAGTATGTACTTTATGTAACTCTATGGCTTTTTTCAAATACTTATCTACTGTCTTAATTTGATTTTCATAACATAAAATTTTGTGAGCAAATTCATTTCCCTCAGCTTCCTCAGATAAACGCTGAGATTCTTCATTTTCTAATATTTGTTCAATATTAAATACTTCTTTTTTTTTCTCATCAATTTGATCCTTTAATTTTTTTATGTTCTCTTTATTTTCATGTGCTAAATGTTCAGTGATTCTTATGATTTTGTGCTTTGTTTGTTGTTCATTAAGCAAATTGTTAATTAATCTTTTGTAATAATAAAGTTTTGTATAATTATATTCATACTCAACTTCTTCCTGAAATAGAAAAATTAAGAATTTATCCAATCAAATATACTAAGCTAATAAGGAATATAAAAAAAAATTATGCACAAGTTGTTGATTAAGCTCATTATAGGTTTTAATTTCCTTGTTTCTTTGGTTCAAAATATTTTTTTCTTTTTTATGTAATTTTAAAATATTTTGCAAGCTATTAATTTCAGATTCCATGAATTTCATCTTCTTTATCAATCTGAAAGTGAAAAAAGAAATTAAGCTTTATTACTTATGACATATTCATGAATTTTAAATATAAAATTGCAAAGTACCTATCGTATTCTGATTTGTATATGATAGAGTTAGACAAAATCTCAAAAAACTCTCTTCTTTGCTTAGCATTTTTTAGCGCCAAACTTTCAATAGAATTTTGTTGAATTAGGAAATTATTTGCTTTAGAACTAACACTTAGTTGTATCAAAAGTTTCTTGTATTCATTGAAATAAACTGCCTGATTTAAAAAAAAGTAAATAATTGTTGTATAAAAATTTCATAAAATTATAATGAAATAAAAACTTACTTTATTGTTTACCCAATATTCATGAACTGAGTCATTGTAATTAACTGACCTTTTCAATTCTGTCCTTTGATTGTTAATACTTATAAAAGCACTCACCCATGAACTAAAACATTTTATCTAAATTAGAGCTGAATGTAACTTTATCATTTCATCATTTTGTGACTAATCTTAAAATACTGATGTTAAAAAAGCGAAACACTTTAATTAAGTTGATTGAGCTCTTTCAATGAATTTTAATTTGATTGAAGAGAAAGAGTAAACTGGTTTCATTAAAGCGACATTAATATTTCTAATCAAATATATTACCTTGAATATTCATTTTCGTCTGAATTACGGTTATACAGTTCTTCTTTGAGAGATTCAACCGATCTCTTGCTGTAGCGAGGAAAACAAAACACATATTCTACTGCGTCTACGATAGTAGACTTCCCTAGAAATATTCGATCGAAAAAATGTTAAAAAAGTCACGAATTTAATATAAGTTTTATTAAAAATACAAAAAAAGCATAACTCAATCGTAAAAATTCATGGAAAATTGAAAAAATCATCGTAGTATCACAGTAAATCTATACAGGCATTTCGAAATAACGGTTTTTCAAGAATCAATTTCAAACATGTTCGCGCATACTGAGACAGTTGAAAAGCTTAGTAGTTTTGCAGTCAGTTTACACAACATAAATTTCATTTATTGTTTTGCAAATAGCAGTAAAAACGCTATAATATTTAGAAAATTCAATCACAGACAAGATTCATAGACAAGATCGCGATAGAACACGAAGAATTTCCATATCGAAAATGCAATTTCTTGAACAAAATGATTTATATAAAATACCTGTGCCATTTTGTCCAAGTATCGCAGAAACTTGTTTCCACTCGATTGTTGTAAGTAATCGGTAACTTTTGAAGTTTTCCAACTGCAGTCGCGAAAATGTTGCCATGTTATAACTGCTTGAGTAGCTCATCTCGGCTGCTTTAACAAGAGCTAAGCTTGAATAACCCTGTCACAAACAACGAAGATATACTACTCCGTATTATGTACTTTTTCGGACAATCACAACAATGCCCGCGTGTTTTGTCAACAAACGGCGGATGGGTGGAGTGATAGGAGACGAAGTTAACGTCAGTCACAAATTTCGGAGAATTGACTAGACTAGATCAGATAATTGAAAGTTCAGGAATCAGTATTCGTAGTATTTTTAACGAATTACGCAGTAGACATTCCTTAGATAGATTTTTCCGATTCAAATGAACGAATTAAATAATTATAACTTTATTTTCTTGAGTATCTTTTATTACATATTTTGAAATGACTACAAGTAATAATATATAAGTAATGACTATAAGTAATGACTACACGAATCTCGTCTTGTATTGCTGTTTGATGTGCAGTCATGGCATTTTTTAACTGATAACGCGCGCAAAACAATTTTGTTCAAAGTTGAGATGGAAAAAATGTGAAAATAAAATAATAATACATTTAGATATTTGGAGAAATTTCTTTTATGATTTACATATCTTACAGATGACTGCTATTTGATTACAAATATATATACCATTGTTTAATAATTCAAATTTACATCTATTTTAGTTCAATACAAAGTTATTGCAATTAAAATAAATTGTATTTAAGATTTATCTTTATATTTTTAATAAAACGTCACTAAAGAATTGAAGATAATAGTTTTTCAGATATAAAAATTAATAAAATTAATAAAAAATCTTAGTGGTTATTTCATCATATTTATTAAATTGATTCTTTTATATAATATATCACCATCTGTTGCATAAGTATATAATATAAAGAAAATCTTCAAGTACACTAATAAATTAAGTTATAAATTTTCCGTGAGCGTAAAGCTAGCTAAAGTTTAAAAGCAGCTGCGTCAAGTTTAACGTCAGAGAATTACTTTTTACAAGCATTTGTCAGCATGGAAATGAAAATCATTATTTAATAAAATACCCGATGAACAGCAGAAAAAAAATGAATATTCTTGCAAATGTAACTTACAGAGGGGCTCTCAACGCTAAATTGGCAATTACCTAATGTTTGACTCTTCATGTATGCAATACTGGAAAACGTAACGGTCGACAATTTAGCGACACGGCATAGGCATGGTTTCGTACTAGTGCAGTGTTACTTACAACTAGTTCGGAAGCTAATATTACTTTTCGTTACAGTTTCTACCTCTCCAGATAACTTTGTTAATGTTTATGTTTTTAATGCGGAGAATCGATTGTTCAAAGGTGTCAGACCCCAGAACCTGTCAGTTTTTTCTTATTAACAATTTAATTATTTAGTTACAAATAACTTTTGATTTATAACGTAATTATGTTCCATAGCAAAAATAGTGCAAATACATGCTCTTTTCCCATTTAATCGTTTATATCAGCTTCCAATCATACAATTTGAACGTTTGATCATATAAAAAAAAAATACTTTGCCCTTCAAAACGAGACGATTCATGTATCATTTAAGTGATTTAAAGCTGTTTTACAGTTCTCCAAAATTAAATTTTCTATAAAACATACCGATTTCAGTTGTTTATAAAACTGTTTAGCGATAAATACTAAACAATATCATAATATCATATAATTTAACAACCATTCATCTTACAATTAAAAATATCAGCAAGGGTTTAAAATTTTTTTTTGATATGTATTAAATAATGGATTTTGCGATATTGTTTGGTATTTATCGCTAAATGGTCTTGTAAACAATTGAAATTGCTATTTTACGATGGAAAATTCAATTTATAAAAGCTGTAAAACTGCTCCATATCACTTAAATGATACATGACTGCTAATTTTGATTAGCAAAGTATCTTCTCTAAAAGAAACTATGAAACGTTCAAATAGCATTTTTAAAAGCCAAGATACGATCTATCGAATGGGAAAAGAGGATGTATTTGCAGTATTTTTGCATTAATTTGCATGTAACTTTGGTTCTATAATCAATAATTTTTTTAAATTAAAAATGAAAAATGTATTAAAAATTGCCATCAATGTGTTTAATCATAACTTCGCTGTATGTTATAGATAAAAAGTTATTGTTGATTAAACAATTTAATTGTTAAACACAAAAAAAACGACGGATTTTGGATTTGGCACCCTCAAAAAATTGATTCTCCGAAATAAAAAACATAAATATAAACAAAGTTATAAACAAAAGATAGATAAAAATGGCTAAGCAAAATATTGCCAGTTCTCGAACTTATTCAAACTCAAAATCCCCAATTAAATAATTTGAAATACTACGACACTTTGACTTCGATATAAACTACATCACGCTCCTAGGATAGACACTCATTAAATTTTTAGCCCACCACGGTGCTAATTTTAACGTCAACAAAATCGTGTAAAGGAATGTACGCCACTATTTTTTATAATAGATCCGTACTCCCGATAACCATTACATTATAGTGATTGCATATGTGAATGGTGTTAATATTCCCTAGACTACGGTACAAACCCTAATATATGCACGTAGGAAAGTGATAGTTAAACTGTGATTAGAAGTGAAACAGATCGAAATTGTTCGACTTTTTAACATTTCACATTACCAATTATATAAATAGTGAACCATCCATGCTATTCACTGGTATAACATCTCAAATTAACGGTTATTTATAGATTTGTAAAGCTATATAACAATACATGTTCTATGTATTAAATCAAATATACAGAGTTACTTCTATTTTAACGCCTGAATATTTAATCCAGTATTTTTAAAAAGTTGTTTAAAAAATGATACAAATCATAAATTTAGGCATGAAAGTAAATGTTCGAAAAAAATGATTCAGGAATAAGTAATAGATAAGGAGAATGATAAACGGTAGCGAACTGCACCTTACATCTGGATATTTATTTTTATCATTGAAGATTACAGCCTGTAAGTGTTATTTTATCATTACACAATAAAGTCTTTTTAATTATTATGAAAAACACCATTGAAAACATCTTCAAGGAGTAGAAGGAGTTGTAACTTGAATGTACTCTTCCTAATTCTCATAAAGTCACGGACTAATTAAGAAAAAATTTAACTATATTAAATTTATAAACTAGCAATCAACTAAAAAATTAATCCTACTAACTACAATTTTTCAGGTAAAAAATTACTATACAGATGTGATTTCTTGGTACTTGGGTTTTATCCATCATCTGACAGACATACTTTAAAACTGAATTTCAGGTTGCATTAAAAAAAATATGTTACAAGAAGTTGACGCTCCTTTTAACTTTGGCATTTTATATTGCAGCACGGAGAAGAAATTTCATCGTTCTCTCTTGTACTGTTATTTCGTACCATTTTTGTAAGTAATCGATAGTGATTCTTTTACAAACTAAGAGTATTACAATGATAGTGATAATAAAGCTATCATATTATTGATAGTTTTGTTTCTAGTCACCCTGAACCGAAATGTAGCTTATCTCATACACACGCAGTTATTGATCATACATTTCAAAGAATATTCATTATATATTTTAAAGAATATATGCATTTATGGATGTTTCCTTTTTGTTTTTTACTTACTATTATTCTACGCATACACGCAGGTATGTAATGCATTATACGATATACACTTATTAACTGAAGTGTACACAGCAATCGTCACACTGGTTATCAATCGCGATCATAAGGAAAAAGGCATGAGTATACTCGAGTAGCTACAATGCTCTTTGTCAAAATTCAAATACCACAATTAAATAACTAACGCCGGCGCATACATGACAATTAATGCTCGCTGCAATTATTATTGTACACCGTGTGTTATTATTTTTTCTTAAATTGAATATATAATATATGTATATATACGTTAACGTATCGAACATCGCTTTCTGGATTATCCAGATACATAATAACAGTTAGTAAAAACTTGAACGTTGGACTTGTTTGTGTGAGTTAAGACGTGTGATACATTTAGCCACCCTAGCGAAGATACATATGCATACTAACCAAATTTAAAAAAAAGGAAAGGAAAGAAATAAAAAGGAAAAAAATAAATTTGCAAATCTTTCTAATAATAATTTTAACATCAGTACATATTAGTACCCTGCGGTCTCGACATCATTCCCTGTATCCAGTATACCAAACAAACTCCATAAAAACTCGCATACTCTCTCGTCTCTCGTTTCACTGGCACGAAAGGAACAATCGATTTGCTCCAAACACGCTAAAAAAATAATAAATAACAATAAAAAAATTTAGCGGTCGTGACTAGAACGCTCGCAAATAATCCACCCCTTTGCTCTTCTCTGGGTCGGTAAAAAAATAATGTCCAAAGGGCTTTTTTGTTTGTTTTCTATCAAAGAGCATACACGTCATTTAAAAAAATTAATTATCTCTTTTTATCAGCTGTTTTTCAACAAACAAAAGAAATAAATTACTGTTCGCAGTTTGCCTGATGAGCCTGCTTCTCAATCTTACGTGCAAGTTCAGGACTCATGTGTGGATGAGGATACGGCAGCACGGGCTTGCGCAAAATCGTAGGTTTAGCCTTGACCTGCGGCTTGAACTGTTGGCCTTGCATCTGACTTCCACCTGTGAGATGCATATCCGCGAATTTGGCGGCGATCTTCGGCGTCGATCTCGAAGGTATCGGTGATCTTAGCGGCGGATTATCGGATATCTGATTGGAACTGTCCGAGCGAACGATCTCCACGACGTCGTTTTCGCTTTCAGACTCGGCCCCTTTGCCGTTATCAATGGAACTCTTCGTGTTCTTCTTCAGTGTGCATTGATTTTGTTTGGCGAATCTTTCAGCTGCTGTACTCATGTCCGGGGACTCGGGTCCAACGGCGGTGGCGGGTGGGTTACCGCTTGGACACTCCTCGTCGGAGCTACCACTGAGACTACTCGTCGACTGGGACTTTTTACCGAGGTCTTGCGCCGATAGTGGGAGATCCATCACGAGATCGGGTGTGTGCTTCTGCCTCATCTCTCGAAACTCTTGCGACGCACGGAACAGCTGCTTGGGTGTCGGTGGATTGAGTTGCGTGTGCGAGGCAGCACGCCGCTGCCACAACTCCCGATTGGCTGAGAACGTGGTGAGCTCGTGTGCTTCGGCTGCGTCGTCCTGAGCCGAACAGGTCGACGATTGACCTGTTTCGCCAACGCTCTGTGACTTCCAATGCTGCTTCCTCGCTGCGCCACGTTTCGTTTCCAATTCGCCGACCAACTTCTCCAACTCCTCGTCGTTCTCGACAACTGCCTTCGGAGCGTCAGCTGTTGTGTCTTCTTGATAGATCTTCTCGTGGGTGGTACTCGCCGCTGCTTGATCGAGCTTTTGCAATGACTCTTGGTGCTCTTCTTTGCTGCTGATGTTGTTGATCGCTGCGCCTATGCTAGCTACCTTGCTTGTCGACGTCGTTGTCGCTGCATCCTACAAAATCAACGTACGGTTTTTTTAATATTTATTTTTTAGCCATTCATGCTTTTGTGGTCGGAGAGCTGGGGGGGGGGGGGCGATGTGCACATATTGGAATAACTACTCAACGCGAAAAATAATTAATAATCAAAAGTTTCGTTGTTTTCGAAAACGTTACGTAGTAAAGAATGAATGACTAATGACGCTACATTCTACTTTGGACAACTAAAGGGTAAAAATTAAAAAATAAAGATTGTTAGTGTCAGAGTTACCTATATGTGTAACCAACATGCAAAATAAATAAAGAGGACATGCAGAAAAAAACTTTGACTACAGCAAAAGGCAGCGAAATAGATGGCGACAAAAAAATAGATACACAGTGATAAAAAAACCTGCTCTCTACGATCACACAAATATATGACTTGCCACTACATGGTTTTAATAATACCTACATGAATATCATATATGTTGGAGGATTATGCCAACCCTGGCATACGAAGGGAGTTTTTTTTAAGATGCATGAATGTCGAGACCCGCGAAACGGATGCGATTATTATTGAAAAAAAAAACACGCCAGGGAAGATTGATGAAGTTAGTTGTTTGCATGGCGTTCACTTTTTTTTTACAGGGCAAGGCTTTGCTTCTACTCACCTAAGCCCATTGAGAGTCCGTTGCTTAAGTAGCTCCGACAATCGACATTCCCTTTGGCATCGTCTATGGACTGACATTGTTCTACAGGATTCTAGGATTCACAAACCAACTGAACTGTCAAATTCGACATTCCTTAAACGAAATAAAATTCACACACAGAGACAGGAAAAACAAAAAAAAACATAACACAAGAGACAGAAAGTAATAAGGAAAACCACACACAGTACTAAACAGTATTACAATGTTTTTTCTGTTTGTATGTATCAAAACAGTCTTTTTGTGTTTAGTCCGCCAAACAAATGCTCCAGCAGAGATTATCTACGGTATACAAGACTTATATTGTATATTATCTTCGGTTAGATTACGCTGAGAGAGACTAAACGTATATCTGGAAAAATACAGCAACCAACCCAACGAAAATTAACACTGACAACAATTGACAAAAAAAGACGATAAAAAATAAATAGATATAAAGAAGGCACACAATCAAGACTCGCAGGTAATCGAGGCAGATATATCAAGACAGCTTGTATAAAAATAGGCTCATGCAGCAAAAAGATGTATAAATCTGTGTATATTTGTGATTTTATTTACATATAAAAAAGTATCTTACAAAACTAATCGTGTGTGTATGTGTTATAATCACTAACTAGTAAGTTAATGTATTATTTATATTTTTAGAATGCGGGAGTAAATAAATTACACACCGATGTCACGAGTTATATGTTTCTTCCGGATTTCAGTCTTTTCGAATGAGATTATAAAACATTTGTAGATATAGGCAAGAAAGCAATACACATCCACACATAACAAATAAATCGAACATTAAATACGAACTTACATACATTACAATCAAACGCGTCGTATCATCCCGGATACAAAACGAAGCTGTGCGTTATAGCAGTGCAGTGCGCATTCGCCATTTGGGGGGAGGGGGGAGGGGGGTAACAAAATTGAGAATACTTATATTGTGAGTTAAATAAGAATCTACGAGGACTGCATTCTATAGTTTCGAACACACAATACAAAAAAAAATTTAGCACAACAGCCATGCACCATGGGTCGAGAAACAGTCTTTTTCTCTGCCCCCCCCCCCCCCCCCCAAAAAAAAAAACAAGACGGCATCAAACAAGATAAGCGAATAAATGAACAAAAACAAAACCAAAATAGAGTGTTTCAAACGGTCGTTTCCAATACCTCACGACTGATGATAGCTGGTGATGTCGACGATACACATGGCACCATCGAGCTTGCGCTCGAACTGTCTGAGTGCATCATATTTGCAGCCATGGCTGCTTCGCACGCAACTACTGCCGGCCAAATATTAGCGTTGTTGCTTGGTCCCATCAGTGGCGAATTATTACTCGATAACACACTATCGGCCGAGCTCGAAGCTCGTCTTCGCATCGATTCTTCGCTCGATGATGATTTCAAGTCTTTGTCTCGCTCTTCATCTCTGTGAACAACAAATATATTTCCAGTATGACTCACTGAATCAATAGCTTAGACTAGAATTCTCATTTCTTTTTCGAGTGTAAAAGTAAATACACTCACTTGATCTTGAGCATGATGTACTTATCGGGAATAAGACCTTCTTTGCCAGCAAGCGCCCCTCTCCACCAGTCGTTGCTCACTTGCGTGTAGAGCGTCAATGTGTCACCTTTCTTAAAGCTAAGTTCTCGCTCAGATCGTGCGTTAAAGTCAAACTGTGCCGTAGCCTCGAGGTTTTCTGATTCTGCAATATCGTGTATAAAAAAAACATTTATCAATTCCAAGCTCAATGGCTTTTAATGATTGTGCAACGAATTGAAACGTACCATCCTCTGACGGATATACTTCAGAGTCCATGTCCTCTTGTACTTGATCAGTCGGTGAGTCTCCCACATCACTGTAATCAAAATTGATGATGATGACACTTCCGATTTGTATAAATGATTGATGCAACAACAGCAACTATTAGCGAGAACTTACACATCGTCCGGTTCTCGGCTTATGTACTTTTCGTAATGGATACCTCCAATGTCATCGGGGAAGATTTCATCGTGAAGGACAATGATATTTTTAATTAATTCGTTAACTTGGTTCTGATACTGAACTTGGTCCTTGTCTTCTGGCACTGGTACCAACGTTGGTCCGAAACAAATGGCTAAATTGTATGGGTCCATCATATTCTCGTCGGAAAATTCTGAAAGACTACAAGCGAATATTATTACACCTCCGTCAACGTTTCATAAATCAGCACAAAAAAAAATTTTAAAAAAGGAGATAAATAATGCAATGCTTACTGATTGAGAAAAGCAAAGAGGTATCGCATAACTATGACAACTGGCCTTGGAAGACCGGAGATAACTTGTTTCATCTTGGTAACGAAATCCGCCTTCGAGTCGAGTTGCGCAAGTTCCATAAGCTGCTCAAAGTAAATGATGGGGAACAGTGGTTCTCTCAATTCACGCAAATAAAGTTTCAGTACACCAGCCACGCTATTGATGTCCGAAGCGTCAGTCATGTCTGCGAGTGGATCTTCTCCACGCTCGAACCACTCACGGAAATTGTTAATCTCCACTTGTGAACCCGATACTCTGAATATACCTTGGTGATGCAAACCGTAGAGATTGATCACTCTTATGCAACTCTTTATTATCAATGGTATCTCGAGATTGGTACTTTCGAGGTATTCCTCGAGCGAGCCACCGAACAATTTCGGTTGGCCATTCATCTGTAGACGACCGATACGCTTGCGACGCGCTTGCTTCTGCTTGGTGGTCGTGATCGACGGATTGGGACTAGAGTTTGAGCCGTCTAGCAGGCTTTGTCTTATGTACTCTTGCTTGGCGTCTAACCTCGCTATCCTAGACGTTCCCAGAAGATATTCTCGAAATTTCTGCAGAAATGAAATGCAATCAATCCTACTCACAACGTTGTAAGCTCAAAATGCGAACTCACCGTGAGGTAGAACTCTTCTGTCTCCTGTCTATCGGCCCTAAGCTTAATCTGCACCGTTTCGGGGGGTTTAGACGTAGGCATCGCGTTATCACCAAAGTACTTGGAGCAGTCGTAATCCTTGGCCGTGAGCATCTCGAGCAAACTTGCCTCGGCGGTTTCCAGTGTCTTCCATACCTCTTCACTCTCGGTTTTCAATGTGGTCACCCTCTGCTGCAATTGCTGAAGCCGTTGCTCCATCTCTGTGTGTAGCACCTTTTGCAATTCTGGTTCTGGCAACTGAAACCAGGAAAATTACTTCAGTTTCAAAGACGCGGCATTCATTTGAATGTACACGAGTATAACTTACATCGTCACCCCTCTGACCCTGAAACTCAAATTTCTTCGGTATCATGAAGGCCGCGTGATGTGACTCCAGGAAGCGTTGCTTGTCGGCACGTGAATCCAAAGCACCAATTGAAGCGGCCAACTGCTCGGCACCAGCTTGTAACGAACGCTGCCTACCCTCCTCCGCGCTGCAGTGCATGAGCAGTGCTCGGGATATGCAGTTGTGGAAACCAAAATCCATGCACTGAAAATAATCATGCCTTTTCTTTTATTTCTGCTTGCTTACATATGAAAGCTTCGATGACGTCTTATATTTCAATTGAGTTGTTCGCCATCGCTTATGGACGGAAATTCGATTATACGGAATTTTCAGCTGCAACGACTGAATGAGGAAAAAGAGAAAGGAAAGGAAAGAGAAAATGTCGCTGTCTCTCGTCGATGTTATTGGAAAATAGAATAAAATCATTAAGCTCAAGCTTGTTCGATTTCTTAGAGCTGTAGATTGCAAGAACAAACGGGAGCTTGACAATAGTATTGATTATAGACGCGAAAGGAAAACTTGCAAATATCATAGAAGTCACGAGACAAAACAGTAATCATTTTACCTTCTATGCAACTCGATACTGTTGACGGTAGAGCTTCCAATGAAGAGAGAAAGAAAAAAAATAATCCATCATATTATTTTTTTCTCTATCGCTATCACAAGCTCATTTATTAAATATCGATTGTACGCGACATGAACAAGGCCATCATTGCCTCGCTTGCAAAGTTTTTAATATAAAATGGAGAGGTGGGGGGGGGGGGGGGGGGGTTAGAATAAATGGGAAATAACTTACGTCAATGAGATCGGATAGGTCGTCGACGAAGTACTTGTGTATGGTGGTATTGGAAGCCTCAAGGCAGAGTATGTATTCGTTCCTGGCCTTGAGCGCCTTCAACTTCGCCTCAGTGTACTTGTTCTTCCTCTGTGAGCAAATGTTTAAAAAAAGCCGTTGTAAACAAAGGGGAGCGGGAGGCGGGAGCGGGAGCGTGCGCGCACGCACGCACACACGCACACACACACATACATACACAGAGCACAGCACAGCCGAGCGTTAAAGCGGGATTAATCGGCTGTAGGTCGCCTGCATTATTATAAGCTGATAACGCGAGAGATGTTTTTTTTATAATAAATTACAAAAGGCTATTTCACGAGGTTGCTAATTGAGCGTGTTGGAGCACGCGCCTG
Source organism: Phymastichus coffea (assembly GCF_024137745.1). Classification (NCBI taxonomy): domain Eukaryota; kingdom Metazoa; phylum Arthropoda; class Insecta; order Hymenoptera; family Eulophidae; genus Phymastichus; species Phymastichus coffea. Next base: position 16,033 of record NW_026707068.1, on the reverse strand, counting down.
GTTCCGTGGCGTTCGTCTGCGGATTCGAAATAGGCATCGCCGCCAGGGATAACGAATCGCAGGTACGTCTAGGCGCGCATCAACGTAACGGAAGGCGCGATATCAAAGGGATCGTCGAGTCGGACGGGATGATCCCGCTGAAATCCGGCATAGGTCGCCGCCACGTCGACGGATGAACGGGCGCGCGGAGTTTTGCGAGCCGTCCGCTTAATTACGGCGGAAGCACTGTCGTGGAGACAAAGAGGCTTTGGAAAACAAAGGGCGGGCCTGCCTCTCTCGCCTGGGCTGACGAGAGCGACCCGGCGAAATTAGAAAGCACGAATGACGAACAAACCTTGGCGACCTCCTTTTCGATGAGCTTGTACTTTTTGCTCCTGGCCAATTTCTCCGGCGGCGCGTTGGCCACCTCCAGCTTGGTGCGCTGCTGCTCGGCCACCCGCAGCTTCGTCTCGGCCTGGCGCGACTCGGCCTGGTAAGCCTGATAGGTCTTCATGGTGGTGTGCAGCTCGTGCAGCACTCGCAGAATCTCCTCGTGTGTCTCGTAGCCGATCTCACGGCACTGCTTCGGCAGAAAAGGGCGCTTGGTGAGCGTGTCGCGCGTGGTCTCGCGTCGCGCGAGGCGAGCGCTGTACTCACGCGTCTGTAGATGCGCTGCACGTCCTCCATCACCTGGTTCAGCCGGGAGACCAGGTGAGTGCTGTAGATCTCGGACAGGGCTGCGTGATCCCTCGACAGCGACTTGGTCTCGTTGACGAGTTGTTGCCAGCATGCGTACGACGAGAATAACGGCCACTGCTCACGCCTACGCACACGTTCCATCGATTATTGGCGCGCGTAACTGGCCGGCGACACGCGACGACGACCAGCGGACCATTAGATTCCTCCGTCGTAGCAGGCTTTAACGGGATTGCCTGTCGACTTTCCGCGAATCGTCGACGAGGAAAAGGACGCTCGCCTATCGATCGGCCGTCCACCGCGTGGTGCAGTTTGACCGCGCGAGCGTGCGCGACCGAGAGAAAAAGTCGATAGCGCGCTCAGCGCTCACTCACTTTTGCTTCTGCTCCTTGTGGCGCATCTGAATGCTCTTGGCCATCTTGTCGAGGCTCTTGCTGTAGTCGAGCTCGAGCTCGGCGCGCCGCCTGAAGAAGTCCTGCAGCTCGGCGACGAGCGCCACCTGCGCCTCCATCCGCACGTCCAGGCATCTCAGCTGCTCGTTCAGCTGCAGCCTGATGTCTGCAAGCAAGAAGAAGCGAGCGATCGCTGTTTACGCCGCTCGGCAATGAACTTATCGCGATCGCGCGGCTAAACACTGGAACCCAGCCAGCCGCGGCGGCAGTCGTTACACCCATCGGCGCGCTAAAAATAGACGAGAGCACAAACGTCGAGCTTGCTCGGTCAGTCGCGAGAGAGAGAGCTTTTGTAGGTCAGCGTAGATCAATGGCAGCCAGAGAGAGAGAGAGAGAGAACGAGAGAGCCTGCGGACGCTGGTGAATGGACCGATTGTAGGCTCCGAATGGCGGTATAAACAAATGCGCCTCCGCAAGATTCATGTTCCCACACGCGGGCACCAGGAGGCTCGCTCCTCCTCTTGCCGTTTTTCGTCCCCTTGCACATTATCGATTGTTGCCTACTCGCTTTCGCTTGCTATGATTCACCCTCGGCACGTGCGCCCGTGCAGCCTTCGAGCGAGCAGGGAGGGAAAAAACCAACGGGACCCACGGGCTGCGAGCCTGTGTATGCACACACCGTGCACGATGCGAGCTTTGCCGAGGCGGCAATCGTCGCGTCGGAGCGCTGGCCGACCGGCGACGTTCGCGACAAACGCGCCTGTGATCGATCGCGGCGCAAACGACGTCAGCTGCCGACTCGCGGTCCTCCGATAGTCTCCGTTCGATTTCCGACGGCGGCGCCGGCTGCCTAATAGCTGCGCGTTCGCGCCGATTAATTGGGCCGAGCGATGCGCGAACGCGCCCTTGGTAGCGGCTCCCGACACGGCGAGAGGAAAGAAGCATTTGGGATTCAGATGTGTAGCGCGCACGTCGGGCCTCGACCGAACAAAGCCTCGCGCGTATCTCTTTATCGGGCCTTTGAAAAACGACGTACGCGCGCGTCGATGCATTTCCTTGGAAGAAAGCGGCCTCACAATGCTATCCGCGACGCATCTGGCTCTCGCTCTCTCGCTCTCTCTCTCACTCTCTCGTACATAACAAAGCCCGTCCGTGCGGAGAAGACAGACAGCTGCGGAGGAGCCCCCGCGTGCGTGCGTGCGTGCGGTGCGTGCGTGCGTCTGTCGAGGCGACCGCTGTCGCGCGAATATCGCACGCACAGGAGGAGTCAAGGGCCGAGCGGTCCGAAAATAAGCTTTCGCGGCGCCTGGGTCTCTGCCCTTTCGTTGCGCGACGCGGAGGTACATGTACGTCTTCGCGCGCTTCCGGGAAGCCCGCTCGGCGATTGCTTTCTTGGCGGCGACCGTTGTTCCTTCCTTTTCTTTTCGAACGCAGGAAATTATGTTTTTACTGAAAGGTTTAAAAAATTGGAGGCGTTGGCTGTCGCATTTACGTCGCGTCGTTCGCTTGGGTTTTCTTTGCTTTTGTTTCGCGAGCGCGGTTTTTTCCGCCTTGATTTCGTTTTCTTTTTTCTTTCGGAGCGACAGCCGAGCGCAATAGATCGAAAAAATTGTAAAAACGAGAGAGAGAGAGGGAAAAAAAACGCTTGGACGCGAACAGTATTCCAAAAATGACGCGTCTTGCCGTATTATCGACCGGCTACGGCCGCGAAATTGTCAGCGCTCGAGACGTTTTCGCGCCTATAAATACTCGCGAATGTTTAACAGCTCGGAATTGCGAGTCACGTTCGGAAGCCGCAGACATCGGTGGCGCATCGATGCGATCCGCTGAGCCGTCGCAGCGCAAAGTTCATTAGCACTCGCTGGCGACGCCCGGGGGAAGGCGGAAAAAAGAAAACCGCGCGAGATCCCTCGACCGATCGGACAATTATTCGCGGCGTCGCGCGCTCTCGCGACTTTCACGTTCGCGGCAATTTTGCCGAGCAGTCGTCCTCGTTTGCGAGCGCGATTGTAAATCATATCGCGCGAGCGCAGAGATAAAAGCGCGCAGCGGTCTCTTCCTACGACGCGCGCGTTAAAATTAGGAAAAGCCCGAGGAGGCAGTCGGGCGGCAGTCAAGGTAAAAATAATACGCGCCTCGCGCTCGCGCACGTGACACGCTCGCGCGTGGGCTTGCGCCAATTCGGCGGCGCGCGCGTACATTACGTAAAGAGCACCTCGCCAGCGTTTCGTCGTTATCTCGGCTCGCGATAGGGACGGCCAGCAGCAAGCAGCATTTCCTCGCTTCCGTCATCCGTCACGGCGAGTAACGCGCGCGTGCACCGTGGTCGATGTGCTGCTTCGACGACACACTGCGCGGACGCGCGATCTCGAAGCCCACGGCGGGTGTACGCGTACCTTGGTCCAAGTTTCGCGCTCGTGGTGATGCCGGTGGGCGATCTTGAACATCTTAACGAGCTGCTAGACAGCCGCTTTATCGAGGCAGCAAACACGCTCGACGCGGCGCAACGTCGAAGGCGACACTGAACCGAAAGCGCCAGTATTTGGCAGAAGATAACGACTCCGAACTCCCTCTCTCCTTTCCGCGACTTTATTGGCCGCCTTCTACCTACATAACGGTCACGGTATCGCTCGGAACAAAGCGCCGTCGCTCGCGACTAAAAATCGGCGGCAGCGCACGCTTCGCGTTGCACCTGTAACTCGTGGCTGCGCAGATAAGCCGCTGTGGAAAAGAGAAAGGCGCTGAAAAATAAAATGTATACGAAAAAAAAAAAAAAAAAAAAAAAAAATGAAAGAAAAAGGAAGGCGGGCACGGAGTGAAGGGATATCTCCGCATGTGTACGTATAAACACAGTGTAGGGCTTTGTCGGAGTGTACCCGCGCACGAGACGCGGATTGACGCGAATTAAGCGCAATTACGGTTACTTTAACAACGCACGCGTGCGACTTTCGCACAGCCTACATCTTCTTCGTCAATGCTTTTAGGCGTATACGTTTGATTCGTCCAGGACTCGCTGTCTCTATTTGCAGGCGCCTCTCGTGTAACTGTTTCGCGGTCGAGAAATATGGATTTATGGCGAGAGAGTGAGAGAGAGAGAGAGAGAGACCGATTTTATCTTGTATTCGCAAGAGGGGTTTATCTCGAGCTTTTGTGCGTCGCGCGGGAAATATAAATTATTCTTCTCGATCGTACGCTTGCGGAAAGAACATATCATTTACGGGCTCTTTCAATAATCTCTTCGGGATTATTGAAAGTGTCTGGTGTCGTGGAGCGCGCGAAACGCGCTCATCTTTCATTTTTACTAATATTTATTTTCATGTGCTTGAATTAAATTACAATTATTAATAGACGAAATTAACAATTATAAAATACACCACATCATCAATCAATTCTGTTTTCACATGGTAACATCCGTCCGTATTAATTGGCAATTAATTTTTGTAATTGGAATTACTTAATGTAAAACATCGATTTATGATTATCTTTATTGTTGATTATATTCATTCGAAACTAAACTTTATAACATAAATATTTCATAAGTTTATGTCCTGAGAATAAATGTAGTTAAGCGCATTAAGATTATTTTACCATATTATTTGAAGGTTAGACCGTTGGATGAATGTGGATTTTATTCTTTCTCTGATGTCTACGAATTGTCTTATTATTTATATTCTCAATCAGTTGATGATAACTCGAGCTATTTATAAGCACCAATTTGCTACTTTTGCTACCAATTCGCTTACATACCCATACATACTGTTACAAATAGTTTAGCCAATCAAATCACGAACTGGCTTCACTTTCAGACCCATCCCTTTGTTTATAAATATAAAAGGAAAGGATGCAATGTTAACGTAAAATCTTGTGAACTACATCACACGAAAAATTTGAATACGAAAATGCTCACCACGAACGGTACTTCTCTTACTCTCTCCTTTTCCCGCGTAGATACGGTGAAAAAGAATACGGGCTTATCGCGAGATCTTGTATTACCGCTCGGAGAGAGTAAGAAAGAGAGATAAAGGTTGAAGCGACGCGTCAAACATCGTAAAAGTGATTGCATGTCATTGTAAACACGAGCGCTGATAATGCGCTAATAGGTAAGCCGAGCGGCAGAGGGAAAGAAAAAGACACGACGCTCGGCCAACTGCGATCGAGCACATGCACCGTTCGCCTCCGACTGCCGATGAAAAGACTCGGTGGTCGTCCTCGGCTCGAATCAGCGGGTCGAAAATCGAATTGGCGATCGCCGGAAGCGCGCCGGCTCGCATACTCATCGTCCGGGACCGTCCGTCCCTTGCCGTCCTCCTCCCGTCGGCGGCGAACATCCTTCCGGAAAATGAAATTCAGCCGTGATTTATTTATTCCCGCGCGGTGTTTGCGCGCCGAAACGGAAGTCTCGTCGGCGTTGATTGGCTCGGATTGGTTTAATGGCCAAAGCCAACAAGTGTTACGAGCCTTTCGCTCGCCTCTTTCTCGGCCCCTCCGCGCGCGCAGCGTCAAAAAGCTGCGCATCCACTCGAGCGCGTCTCGAGTGCAAGCTGCGGCGGCCCGTGTGCTTAGCGCGACGTGCGACAACGGCCAACCCCCTCGCGCTACGCGATACGCCGCTGTTGTCGCTCGGAGCTTTTTGTTGACTTCTTTTTGCTCCTCTCCTTTCGCCCGACGCCGCGCCGGAGATAGTCGCGACTGACACGGATCGCTACTTGGCTTCGCGAGCTCTCGGCCAGCGCACGCCACGCGCCCGACAATTTATTCCGAAAGCCCGGCCGCTCATTAGCGATCCACGCGCTGCTTCGACGTTGTTTTTCCCTGCGCGCACAAGTGGACTGGACGCGCGCACTCGATGACGAAGGAAAAAAAAGCCGTCCGTCCAATTTGATTAGTCATGCGCAGGCTCTCTTTCGAGCTGCAATTCGAAACAGATTACTCTTAAAAGCCCGCCGTATACATCATCGTCTAAAGCGAAGCTATCGCTAATTCTCTCTGTCTCTCTCCCAAGAACAAAAGAAGAAACGCTGTTCAGCGTTGGAGAATCTGTGTCAGTGAAATATTTCAATCGCGCGTCTTTCGAAAATAAAGAAAAATCAATGTCTCAATAATAGCTTCCTCGGAACAAGCGAATGAGATAGAGAGAGAGAGAGAGAGAGAGAGAGAGAGAGAGAGACAGAGAGAATAGCGTTCCGCCATAATTTCCGGTCGTTCCAGCAAGTGTTTTGATAAGGCTGTCGCGACGCTGCAGTGCAGCGTTTAATCCGCTCGGCGCACCACGACAATAAACGCGTAGCCCCATTCGCGAGAAACGTTAGATGAGCCTCCTCCTCGTAACAGCCTTGGTGCTTGATTGAGCGGCGCGCGTTACGACACAGCGCGGTTCGTAACGGGACAAGGCAGAAAGGCCACAACGAGGCGTACGCACGGGGTTGATGCAGTGTGCGCGTGTGTACAGAGTCGGGCGTGACCTTCACCCACACGCATACACAACGCGCGCGCGCGCGCGCGCACCCACGTACTCACGGGAAACTGACCTGGGAAGACATCCTTGGTGTCGGCGCTAGCCGGATGGATCCAGCCGTTCCTCTGTTGTATGATGCACTGAAACATCGTCGTTTCTCTGTTTCGCACGAAATACCTCAAGCACACTGTCAACACGCGCGACGGCCGCGAGTCGGGAGCGACGGCGACGACCACCACGAAGACGATGACGGCGACGACCGAGTAGCCATAGCTGCAGCAAATGGCGGAGGAATGTGCACACCGCGAGAGAACAGCGCGTCGTTTCTCTCTCTCGCTTATATCGTTCGTAGGATGCGATCGCGTTTATACACACGCACGCACACGCACACAGAGACCGACACACCGCGACGGGGTTGTTGTAAAGTTACTTTACTCGCAGCCGGCTGGAATCGAACTGGCCTCCGCGAAGCAGCAGCAGCAGAGAGCCGTCGGTCGTCGCCAGGCAACCGGATTTTCAGACTCTCTCTCTCTCTCTCTCTCTCTCTCTCTCTCTCTCTCTCTCTCTCTCTCACCCCCACCCGACAAGGCAGCCGCACAGCACTCTCTGCTGCCACGGCTGCTCGTGCGTGCGATGCCCGTAGCAGCAGTAGTAGTAGCTTCCTTCCTCTCTCTCTCTCTCTCTCTCTCTCTCTCTCTCTCTCTCTCTCTCTCTCTCTCTCTCTCTCTCTCTCTCTCTCTCTCTTTCATTCCTCCCCTCGCGCTCGCGCACGCACGCGAGTTGGCCAGCGCGCGGAGTGCACGTGAGAGAGGGGAACCCCCTTTGTGTCGTCGCTTACAGCTGACCCGCGTCCGTCACTTTTTTGGATTCGGTTCGTGTTGGCGCGGCAGAGGCAGAGAGGGTTGATTGTTCCGCGGTCGACACTTGAACTTGAGGCGCACAGCGGCGCCGAGCAGAGGCCGACAAGCCACCGATTCGCAAATCTTTTGTACGTGCAAGGAAAGAGAGAGAGAGGGAGAGCTTGTCTCGCGCCACGCCGGCCGAGGATTCGCGCAGCTGTTGCGTGAGTGTCGTTGCGGTGCTCGCACGTGCACGTGGCCCTCGATATATATACACATTGCACATGCACCGACGCGCGGTAGGCGCGGAGCGAGGGATGCTGCTGACCCGAATAACGTGACGAGGTGAAAGTGTTGCTCGCGCGCTCTCGGCTTACTTTCTCCCAAAGCCAAGTTGCGCGTCAAGCGTTCGAGAGGTCAAAGAACTTGCACGCACACCGCGTCCCTTTGGCCTCTAGGTGTGCCTAAGTGGACGTGCGTACAAGTAACATTCCAATTTAAGACGTACATGCGTGTGCGTGCGGGCACTAAGGAAGCGTTCGTCGTCGTTGCGACGAGACAACGAGAGAGCTTTTTACCGTCGTGCAGCGCAACGCGTTTGTTTCTGTTGTTTTCGTTAATGATACAGACTGGTGACCTGCGCTATATATGTCGCGAAAGGAGACAGAGAAAAATGAGAAAATTATGGGAGCTTAATCGTATCAAAGATGCGCTGGTCGAATTTTATTCGATATACATGCATGTGTATGTACACGTACACACACACACACACACACACACACGCACGCACGCACGCACGCACGCACGCACGCACACACACACAGACGTCAAATAACGAACAGAAGAAAGCGACCGTTGATCCATTTTAAGTTCCTCGCCACGATAAATCCTACTTTGTTTTCTTTCTCTTTTTTTCTTTTCGACGGCTGCTGCCTGCTGCGCCTTGCAAGGAAAAAAAATCGAAGCGTAACACGATGAGTGCGTGAGAAAAATTATGACGATGAGTAATGTTAAATAAAAATAACACTATCAATCAGGGGATATTAAAAATTTCAACTCGAATTGTTTCAATGGTGTCCATGTGGAACAACAAACGGCACAACCTACTAACTTATATAAATTTCCCGAAAGTGAAAATGAATTATTTTCATCTGAACTGTTTTTGAAAAATGGACCGGCCTCTCGAATAAAAGCGTTTATTTTCCCAACCCCGTTGCGCTTACGGTACACGACAAAGTTAATTAATATCGATCGTTCTCGCTATCGACAAAACGAGAACGAAAAAAGGAAAAGAGGGAGACATGTACGCGCGAACCCTTTAATTGTGAACGAATCGACCGATCGATCGACAAACCCATTGTTAGTATACCTTGGACCTCTCGGTACACATACACACACGTACACACACGTTTTCCGGTGCGTAGTCGCGGGCGTCGCTGAATATTAGATGCGTTCGCGAGATTAAATGGCAAAAGGCTCGGGGGATTACACCGGATAAAAAAAGACAATGTAACGCTCTAGTCTCCGGGCATCATTTGTCGTCTGTCTATATATACTGGCGCGTATGAGTATGTGTATGTGTGTATAAGGGCTAATCTCAAATCTCACTCAACCTCTTTTTTTATTTATTATTCATTATTCATTTATGCATTGGAATCGAAATGGTAATCGCGTCTGTAGCATATCCAATTTCAAAATCTACGTGAATTCTCTTTTTTTTAATTAAGGGTATGCGACAAAGGAAATGTACTTCTTTGATCGTCGTTGTTCATTTTTTTTCGCAAATTTTCGTCTCAAACAATGTCAATAGAAAATAAAATATATAGGTCGTATTGAAAAAACTTTTAAGTCGAATCAATAAAATATAATTTCATAAAGAGAAAGAGAAAGATACATCTGTTCCTGAAGACACTTGAAAAATGACTTTTCGATAGTCAATCGTCGGAGCGCGAGTGAGACACCTCGTAACCAGCCGCACGACAACGACGAACGACGAACGACGAACGACGGCAGGCGGCGGCGGCGGCGATGGTAATTATTAACGAAAAAAATGAACAACGCTTTGACAACAATATTGCCGGAGCGTAACGGCTGTTTTACGAGTCTCTGTCGAGCGATTATCTAAGAGGAAAAACTCTGATCAACGAAAAAAGGAAAAATCACAGCCAATAGTCCATTCTCTTTCCACTCTCACCTCTCTCGTCACTTAATTAAATTCCACAACGTTCTCCAGAATACTGCCGTGAATAGGTGAGCGCCAATATACTTGCACACTTTGTTAAGCACAACAGGCATTCATGGCGTTAATCACACGAGCGAGAGAGAAGGCGAATAGGTGACTCGAAAGCGAAATTCTCGTATAAGTATTCATGTTGTCAGCATTTTTCTGCAACAAGTGCACAATCACACGCATACTCAAGGTTGGTTTGCTTGCTTGCTTGCTTGCTTGCTTGCTTGCTTGCGTTCGCTCTCCATTCGGCTATTTTTGACTAAATGCTTCGAAAGAGAGAGAGAGAGAGAGAGGAAAAGAGAGAGAGAGAGAGAGAGAGAGAGAGAGAGAGAGAGAGAGAGAGCGGAAGCGGCAGTCTTTTCTCTCTCTCTCTCTCTCTCTCTCTCTCTCTCTCTCTCTCTCTCTCTCTCTCTCTCTCTCTCTCTCTCTTACTGGGGCGAAGGCGCACAAAGTTCTCCGATCTGCACGGCCTTGATCATTTCTGCTAAATGTAGCCTTTGTGTATACTATGCTACAACAACTTACTGTTAAAGACAAGCAGCTTCCTCGTGGAACCAAGTCGTTTGATCGGCGATCTCACGCCATCAACCTCTTCCTCGTCCATGGTCTACGTCCGCTGATGTTATCGTTTTTTTTCTTTTTTCTTTATTAGTTTATACACCACAGAAAGTCAAAGTAGTGACAAGAGAACACTCACACGCGGTGGCGCATCGCGACTAACTATTCTTGGACGCCGTCGAGTCGCCGGCTTTACTGCCTCTCGTATGTAGATATATGTGTGTATTAATATACCAGCGAGCGAGCGAACGAGTGAACGTGAACAAACGAACGAGGGGGGGCACTAGCGCAGCTGCCGCGCGCCGTTCACCAGAGCCGACGACTACCGTTGAGAATCGCGCCAACGCCGCAGGACGCATGACGATAGGAGGATCGTTCCGCGCCGTTCTATACTAGTGAAAGGGGCACCCCGCAAGCGCCCTCTTCGCTGACCTTGAAACGATGCATTAGCCATTATATGTGCCAGTGATCGATTACTGTGAAAGCTCGCCGGATAAGTGGTGGACAATGTCGCGCCCGCCTATACTCTTTCTTCAAGATAAAGTAGGGATGTGCTTGACTGACAAGCGTCAATCTACGAGCTTTTTTGAATTCAATTCAATTTTTGGTATAGGTGCTTTAATAATCAATTCAAAATAATTAATTCATTAATAAAATATTTAATCTTTTGTTTTTGAAATGATTTTATTCAGCTTTTTAAAAATTTTCATGAAGATAGTTATATTTTTTTAACTTTTTTTGAACTTACAGTTGATGGTCTCTATGACAACTTTTATCATCACAAATGCTAGAAATCTGCTATTCATTAGGCAAAGCTATTCTAATTGAACGTTTGTTGTTTTTTTATAAGAATGGAGTCAGATAGACCAAGTGTAAGTAGATTTAGTGAGAGGCCTATTACTCGCATGAAAAGAGAGAAATCACCCAGTGAAAAATCAGTCTACTCTGAGCGACCTACCAGTGCAGTGTCAAAATCTTACAGTAAAATAGAGCGACCAACTTCTCGCAGAGGTGTCAAGACAGATATTACTGAGTTTGGCATCTCTAGACCTCCTACAAGTAGAAAAAATACATTCTCCAGGCCACCCTCTGCTGGTATGACAGCTAACAGGCCATCAACTCCATCACGAGTTAATACCATGAGCTCTGCAAATTTGACTCGTGTGAATTCTGCTATCCTGAGGAATCCCATAATTATTGATAGACCAGTAACTCAACAGGGCTTGGTTGGTATTAGACCTAGTTCATCAAGAAGTTCAAAACCAGCAAGGTATTTTGATATTTAGTTGTTAATATGATTAATAATTTTTCAAGTAAAATTTGTATTTTCAGACAAAACCAAGAGAGAAAGTATCTTGAACATATGCTGAATATTAGAATTCGAGAGCTTATCCAAGATATAGAGAATATAACTATTGAAATTGAAAGGCTGAAACGGTTGAATCAAGATCAAAGAGTAACAGATCTTATTGGTGAACTGTCAAGTCTTCAAAACCAATTAGCTCATTGTAATCTGGTCTTAGAAAAATTATTGTCTGGTGTAGACAGAGATGAAATAGAATTGGAAATAAGAAAATTAAATAGCTTAAGTGATAATACAAAATCAGAAATTGAAATTGTTTTTGAAAAACGTAAAAAAGCTGACTATAGGTTGCATGATTTGAATAAGGAAATTGAAGGAATACAGAGAATGGCTGACAATATTGAAATGTTGGATCCAGAGTCTAGAAGACGATATAATGAAGCTCTGAACATGAAAATTGAACTCCAGAATGAAATTGAAAAATTGAAAATTGAATATGATCAACTTTGTGCTCCAAATGATAGGCTAAACAATATGACTGTTGGATCAGTAAGTAATATTTTTTTTTAAAAAAATATAAATTATGATTATGTAAATTTCAAAAATATGCTTTGCAGATTCAAAAGTCTAATTTTATACCTGAGCAAAGTTCAGATATGCTGGAAGATGATAACAAGAATCAATCTGAAAAGAAAACAAAAAATAACAAAAGTGATAAGGAGGGAGATATCATGGATATTTTTAAATCAACATTTGAAAAAAATAAAGCAGAGGAACTTGAAAAATTAAGTCATTTGGAAGAAGAAATTTTAAAACATCTTGAAAGAATATCCAATAATTTAAATGATAATGCAGACAATGCAGTACTAGAACCTGAAGAAATGGATATGTTGAATACTTTGATGGATCAGAATTTTGAAAATAGAAATGACAAGAATTTAGATGAATTGAGGCATGATAGTTTGAAGCTTAAACAAACTTTGAATAAATTAGAAATACTGGAAACTAAAATTAAAGTTCAAATGTATGACTCTAAAGAAAGAGCCATATCTATAGATGATAACTTGGAGAATAATAGGGATATGAAAAACGAACACAAAGAATTACCAGGATCAAAAAAGGACTTAATGGATTTAAGTAAAGGAAATGTTGACTCCTTGAACATTGACCACGAAAAGTATAATAAGTTAAAAGAGAAAATTAAAGAAAATGAAATGTATCGTGTAATAAGTATTCTAGAAGATAAGTTGAGAAGAGTTACAATGGACAGTGATAAATTTCCACCTATTGAAGAACAAGAAGAAGACTTGGACCATTCATTTTTAGTTGCAAAACTCTTTTCATTGACAAATCAGTACAACAGTATTTTAATCAATGAGATGAAAAGAAGCTACTGAATGTAAAATATTGTGATGTAAATGTACGAGGGAGGGTCAATAAATCTTTACAAAATCCAAGAGATGGCGCTCGTCACGCTTAAATTATGATGTTTTTGGCAAGCAATACTAACTAAATATCGTACAAAGTTTCAGCTCGATTCATTAAGTTGTTTTTTTGTGAGCGTTAGTTGAACAAAAAGTTATTGATTTATTTGAAAAATGGAAAAAACAGAGTTTCGAGCGGTGATAAAACATTTTCATTTGAAAGTCTTTACACCAAAAGAAATGACAGTTAAGTTGAACGCCGTTCATGGCAAGTCTGCCCCTGTGTTTAAGACTGTTTATAACTGGGTAAATGAATTTAAATGCGGCCGTACAACAATAAAAGATGAACCTCGTTCAGGACGCCCCGTAGAAGTGAGTACGTCCGAAATGGTACAAAATCTACGATATGGTGTTGAGTGATAGAAGATTAAAATTGCGAGAATTAGTTGAAGCCACAGGGGTATCAAAGAGTACAATCATTTTAATTATGCATGAAAAATTGGGGATGAAAAAAATATCAGCAAGATGGGTGCCGCGTTTGCTCACTGTTGAAAACAAACGAACCCGCGTGGTCACCTCTGAAGCTCTTTTGGCACGCATTCGTCGTAATCCGGAAGACTTTTGACGTCGACCCGTAACTGTAGACAAAACATGGGTACACCACTACACTCCTGAAACCAAAGAACAGTCCAAACAATAGATTACCGCAGGAGAACCAGCCCCAAAGAAGGCAAAGACAGTAAAGTCAGATGGCAAGATTATGGCCACGGTTTTCTGGGATGCGTATGGAATTATCTACATCAACTACTTGGAAAAGGGCCAGACGATCACTGGACAATATTGTGCGTCATTATTACGTCAGCTGAAAGAAAGAATCAGAGAAAAAAGTTCTCACTTGAACAAAAAAAAATGCCTCTTTCTTCAAGATAATGCTCGAGTTCACACGTGTGCAGTTTCGATGGCAAAAATTAACGATTTAAAGTACGAATTAATTGACCATCCACCATATTCGCCTGATTTGGCTCCCAGTGATTTTTTCTTATTCCTTAACCTCAAAAAATGGCTTGCCGGACAACGATTCACGTCGAATGAAGAAGTCATCGCCGAAACAAATGCCTATTTTGGGGGTTTTCAGAAATCATATTTTTCTGATGGCTTAAAAAAACTGGAAGGCCGTTTAATAAAATGTATCGTCATTCAAAGAGATTATGTTGAAAAATAAAAAAAATTACATACGCAAAACTTTTTTTTCCTTCTTTTTGTAAAGACTTATAGACCCCCCCCTGTATTTTATACATGTGACTGAAAATTTTGATGGAGTGAATCTCGTTAAAGTAAGTGAAATCTCCATAAAAACACTTGACGAAGTAAAAAGTTGTTTTTTTTTAAGTGTTTTATATTACACTAGATATATCTAAAACAAAATTTATTAAATTTCCCATTTTACAATTCATTCTGTTAATTTCGTTTATTTATAAAATATTAAAATTCTAAACTATGAAAAGTTAATTATTGTAAAAATTACAAAGTAATGAAATCTATTTAAAAATAGCAAGGATGCAGAAAAATTAGTTTCAGACTTTTTATACAAATTAAATTAATATGTTAAATGATATAAAAAAAAATCACTTTAACAAAAAATTAAAAAATTCTGTATATGATATTCTACACTACAACTTTTATTCAGATATATTCAATTGTATGATATTTATTTTATATGGATCGAGATGTTAGTTAAAACTTATAATAAATTTTTGAAGGTAATGAAAATAAGATATATGATATTCTTCCCGGAACTTTCATATCGAGTGAATAATGTTGCTTTGACATATAAAAATCTATATTACTAATTATTACTTATTATTTACTAATCATTCCCTTGCATGCTTAAATTTAATTTATAGCTGATAAAATAATAAGAATGTTATAGCCGGTACATACAAAAATATATTAATAATAATAACGGCATGTAAAATATAATTATTAAAAAAATTGTTGTTTTTGTTATAATCAATAGGTCAATTTCTCATTGACGAATATAATGATAACAGTTCCAGCAAAGATATATATCTTTTAATATATCTTTACATTATATACATCTTCAAAAATTTATTAATGACTAATTTTTTACATCCGGGCCATTTTTAAATCGATTTCACTACTTTTAAAATTTTTAACAAATTATATTGAACAAATAAGGAGATTGAAATAGAGTGAATTTAAAATTAGGAAATGTATTAAATTTTCTGTCAGATGTACTTAGCATAATATAAAACAATTTGAAAAAAGCTAGGATAGTTATCAAGCAACTTTTTACTTTGTCAAAAATTTTTTACATTACATTAAATATATGTAGTTTTATATCATTGTTATATTTAATTATAACGTAATTGTAAATCAATTTTCTATGTTTTATACCAAATATCTCTTCGATAATTACCATTTTGTACAACTTTTATGTAAAACGATTCATTAAAATTCGTACTTGAAACAGTATTAAAAATTATTTTAATTTTGAAAATTAGAAAGAAATTATATATAAATATAATCTATATAATAGAATATATACATCATAGAATACGAATATCTCTATATTTGCTACGCGCGCGCGCGCGTGTGTGTGTTGTATGTATATAGTTTAGTAATTTATTTATTTGAAAAATACTGTTAACTCAATAATTTAAATTGGTCATTGTGGAAGTTCATATTATTTTGCGAAGTTAAGAATATATATACTTGTTGACTTGATTCACGCAATAAATTACTTTATGATGAGATTAACGATATTCTCAAAAATGCTTACTCAGCAAACAATATTTGTGACTGTTACGGATGATATCTCATTTAAATTTTTAAAATTAAAATGATTTTTGATAATGCATGTTAATTGCCAATTTCTTAATAAACCATTTTACATAAACATAATTTGACTCTCAAAAATTCTACAAAACCAGAATCGAAGTAATATTTTGTTACTAACATAGAACTTTGACTTGTAATTTAGCATTACAGTACAATTAAACATAGCGATAACAAAACTTACGTATATTTAATGCAAAATATTTCGGTGGAGGCAAACTGTAGCCTACTCTTGCGGCTTGTGCTACTACCGATAGAGGCGCTGATGCAAACATTTCCAATCTCAATTTATCGGCGT
>NW_026707067.1:0-97583 GCF_024137745.1 Phymastichus coffea | reverse complement strand
ATCAAAAGCTAGCCTAATTGTACTTTCATTCTGAAAAAAGAAGCAGAATAAAGGAACAAGTATCGATAGGCTTAATCGAATAATCATGAGGAGTGATAAAATAAACTTTCAAGAAAAGCAACAAATAAAAAAAAGCAACAGTCGTAGCATTTACCTCGGTTCGCTTCCATTTGTACTCCAAAAGGTAACTGTTGGCCGTAGGGTCAGCCTTGATGAGAGATAACTTGAATTTAGTGGGTCCGTTGAGTACAAAGTAGGAACCATTCACGTCCTTAGTGACATTGGGAAACTGATAATCAGCACAGAGCTTCAAACCGATTAACCTGTCGAGAGCAGACCAACTGCAGGTGGTGTTTTTTATGACTGACGGATGCTGCTTCGGGGTAGTGACATTCTTAGCTTGGAGCAGGATACCGATCGGATGCTCTTTATATTCGGCGCCATTAAGCCTAATCAATAGGACGTCAGTTGTCAGCGAGAACACTTCCATCCTGTGACTAGGTATTTTCCAGTTAAGGCGTGCGAGTCTGAGGCTTTTGATCTGTAAATCCGCCTCGACCGCACCGACCGAGTGCATGCTGCTCTTGAGTTTGAGACCAGCGCTCTTATAGAAGGCATCGACTACCATAGTGCCGGTGACGTCGACACTAACACTGAGAGAGAAGAAATAATTAGCCGTGTCATGATCTCAAAATGAATATAACATTCTATATAATCATTCTATATACATCTAGTCTGAAATATACCTAGGCATAAGGCTTGCATTAAGGCCAAGTTCGCCGTTACTCATGAGTTTTTGGCTATCAAGCATACCCGAGAGCTTTATGTTGCAAGCGGCTGAACCGGAGAGATCGAGGCGTACGGGTAGTCCGGCGCTTGTAGGTACCACGTAAGACAAATCGAGGAACATGGCTGTATTTTCGTAATGCATGACTTCTTTGCCCGATAGTATCTGTTGAACTGTGCGCCAAGGGTCAAGACTGGCCAAGTTATCGCGGATCTCGCGGTCACTGTTGAACGTCGCGAACTTAAGCTCGTTACCGAACAACCGGTAGCTAAGACTGATGCGTGGCCGCTCGAATTCGTTGTCGATAACATTGGGCATGGCGCGCACTCGCTGCCAATGCTCCTCGGGTCCTTCGGACCCTTTCTTGTCACCAGATTTCTCGGATGCTGAGCGCAGCTGGCGTAGTAGCTGGCGAAAGTGGTCGGCCACCTTGACACCGCTAAAGGGCCCTCGTGGCCCGAACAGACCCTCTGCGTAGTATTCCAGGCCTTCAGTGCGCACACTTACCTCTAGTAAATTAATCGATTCACCGAATAGGTCGAGGGTGAAGTTAAAGGAGGCAGTTCGTGGGATGTAGGATTTGGGTGAAAACACAACACTTGTCTGCGAGTTGGCCCCAAAATTGTACTCTTCGGAAAAGAAACTGCTCTCGTAGCTACGGGAGAACTTGCGCATGTCGCTGTTGAATTTGTTGCCCAGGTCTCGATCATTTAGCAAGCTCTGGATCTCAATTCGTGTCGGCGATGATGATGATAACATGTTTTTTAGATGACTCCACACGAACGAACCCACTGCGAAGAGATACACAAATGCAGTATCAGATGTTAGGCGACAGTATTGACAAGAGACCGTCTTACGTTACTCGGTGGTTGCTACAAATCGATGTATGTATTACCTTGGTTTACTTGTTCTTCCTCGAGGGTGCGCCTGATAAGCTTGATAATATTGTAATCTGGACAGCGCATCACTTGCAAGTACGAGGCGATCCGTATCTCCGTGTCAATGCTAAAGTTTCGGTATTGCTTAAGAAAGAATTGGTCTCTCGATTTTTCACATGATGGCAACCGACGGTGGGCCTCGATAGCTGCGAGCTTCACTTCCATCGGTATAAATCCACTTTCATCTGTCACACATTTATGCAATTTTTCAAGCAAAGTCTCGCTCTTTAGGCCAGCGTTTCCTATGGCTTTTAGTGCCTCCAACGTCTGTTGAGAGAATCACACATCTACAATGTAGTTAAACGTATTTAGTAGTTCATTGATCTCTCTTTACAAATCTCACCTGCTTTATCTCATTTCTCTCGTGAGGTCGCGGCACACAGCCCTTATCCACATTGCCCTCTAGAAAGTTGATGAGCTTTCGCACGGGATCAAGACTGGCACAGCTCGAGCCGTGATTTTCGCAGTATGTATGTACAACTGCAGAGTAACTAAGTACGAACTGGGCCTCGGAAATATTGGCCTCGAAATCAAGCAGCGGTGCCAACGCGTAGATCGTGTGACGATCCGGCCTCGGAATCAGCGTAAAAGCCGTTATCCAAAAGTTTACTTTTTCCTTATCTACTGCACGTTTGATTATCAGATCTTTCATCACGTTCACTGCTGCATTACTACCAATGTAGGGCAGTGCACTTATTATATGCTTCCTGCAACATTATTTCAAGGCTTATGAACATAGAAATGGATCTCAAAACATTTTTGCTCAAAAAATACAAGCCTACCATTCAAACAAAGGTAAGCTTGTATAAAATCTTAAAGTTTTGCCACTGGGGTTACGTAAGCATTCACTTAAACTCTAAGTCAGAGTATATGTGTAAAAATATGTAAAGAATTGAAACCATTCAGTTAAAAATATTCGATTGTTCTGTTAAAAATATTTATTGATATTTGCAAGGTCTTCTTAACGAGTGGAAAAATATTTGTGCTATAACAAAATGTTATATTTAAAATTTTTGCAATTTGATAAAAATAACAATTATATATAGAAATATCTAAAATATAATAAAGCATGAATTATTATGGTTTCTTTATTCGTACAAATATTTATCAATGAAAATGTTATTGATTTAAATTCAACTAATGTCACCTAGAGAGTCTAATTGACTATAAATATTTGGCGCACTGTTTTTTTGAACGATTGTCTGTGATAGCTGTCGTAAATTCAGCGCCCGCGTTTAAGAACTACAGAATTATAAGCCTTGTTGATAATTTAAAAATCTGAGCCTTAAAAGATGAGACAATAGGAATGCACCTATGATAGCAGAGAGCGGTATCGCGTGAGCAAAACAGCAGTTACATATGAGAAAGAACGTGAGAGTTATACCTAGCAGAGTTGCAAACGGTTTGAGCACGTTGGAACAGCTGTGAGAGACCGTTGTAATCGAGCATGCGAGCTGAATGTATGAACTTAGTAAAGGTCTCAGAGAAGTTGAGGTGCAGCTCATGAGGTGTGCCTAATATACACATAGCCTTTAGAAGATCACGTGATGTCCTGAGCTCGCCGTACATCGTGCGCGAAGATTTAGTATGGTCATAAAGAAGGTTGGTACGCTTTGAGTGAACGAAACCCTCTAACTCGTCCTTGTTCTCATCAGCGAAAGGGCTCTCATTGAGCTCTTCCATAAGGTCTAAGCTCGCGCTTACCTGTAACACAAGACAACTCAGTGACGACCCAAAGCTTTACAACTTCAGAACCGTAATTTGCAGGTGCAACTCGCAATATACCTGCGCGCGGGCGCCCGCTCCAGTCCCGTTTGACAATGGTCTGAGCTTGTGATGATCACGGCAGTGCACATGTTGGTAGATGTTGTGGTCAATGGTGATCTCGCACTCTCTTTCTGAATCGAGTAGTGGTTGACGGAGTGCATGCGTTCGCGACAACGGGCTGCGATAGCTCTGCGACTGGACGATCGACAGGTGTTTACCGCTTTGCCGGCAACTCGCCAAATTCTTATTCTTGAGCACGATTAGACTGGTCTTACGTGCCTCGTGCAATCGATATTCGGTTTCGCAGATTCCTGCGAATATTCAACATTATATTACTTACCAGTTCATCAGGCACGTGCATCGGTGATGGCTAGCAACTCTAAACTCACCACTGACGTCGAGCTCTTCATGACGACGGTCCACGTCGAAGCGCAGCATCGTATTCTGTAGCATGGAGAGTGCGCCGCGCTTAATGTTGAGCGCCCAGGTCTCCTCTGAGTCTACGGGACATAGTTCGCGTACAAATCCGTCATCGAAAGCGAAGCGTAGTAAATGCTGCTCTAACCCGACTTGGAACATGGTATTTGCGCGGTCCGGGAACTCACTATCGAAGCTTGAGCGCTTGTGGCTCAAACTAACATTGCCGAAGCGCAACGAGCCCTCGCATGGCGTCATAAATCGCAGCGTCATGTCCGCCTCCAGATATAGTCGTGATTCACTTTCATTACCGCCGGAATCGCCAAAATTCGCGCTCACGTCCACTCTGTATCTGTACTTGTAGTTCACTTTCTCTTGGTATTTGAATTTTCGACCCTCGGCTCGGCCATTTACTGAAAATTTTAACATTTATGAATACTACAATTTTCAGCAAGCTTGAATAAGTTTAATTGAGCTACTATGCGCTTGCTAACTAAAGTATACTAACTGTTACAAATTTTTCAAGGACGGTACTTTTTTAAATAATAAATTTTGTTTTCTCTACCACATCAAAAATTGTAAAATTAGAAAAAATGTCTTGACTTTAAAGAAACTTTCCTCCTGTAGAAGTTGAAAGATCTTGACACATGCTTATGATAGACTGGTCGGAAGGCTTAACCTTAAGTAGGGGGACATAAAAGTTTCATCTGTTGACGCTTTGGATCGAGCTAAGTTTACCCGGATAAGCTTGATCTCTATAAACGGGTTTTCCAGTGCAGCTGGGTGGTCTCAAGTAGAATGGGAGTTGATTTATCCAGGCAAGCTGGATTTCTAAAAATAGGTTGTCTAGTGTTGCTGAGGTACTCGAACTGGAAGAGGTGCTGAAGCTGGTAATCGAGGGAGCAGATACCTTAAATTACGGGAGAGTAGACAAGAATGACTCAAATACTCAGATGGCTAAAAAACAACCCTCCAATCTAAAGTGCGGAACACTATGTCACAAGATGCATGGTACAACGAATACTGTATCTTGAATGATTCCAAAAATGTTGTGGCATCGTCGGAGAAAGCATCTCTTAAACTTTCAGAATATGACCCCTACAATTTATTTTATGCCTGTAACATTAATTATGAGCACTCGAAGACCAGTGTACTGAGAGTGACGTTTTCGGTCGAAATGGATTAAGCAGATACCGGATGGTGTACTGATTATGAGCCTAGTTAAACGATCGATAGCCATCCTCAAGAACCAAAACTATAGACTTCTGACAGGTGTCAGAAAAGCAACCTTTAAGTTTTTAGATCGCACTAAGCTAAATAATATCGGTAAAACGAACCAAGAGGAAACGAACTTACGGAGGGAGCGTTTAGCAATACCGCTCGAGGTTACTTAGAAACGTCAGAAAATTAATTAGGGAAATACTGAGTAGAAAAGTGCAATGTTAATGGAAAGAAGAAATTCTACTACTTATAATCAATAAGGGATGTCCACAAACAGGGGGGTTGTCTCCACTTCTCCGTATATTGTGTGGTCGTTGATGAGTTAATACGCACTTTGGACAGAGAGGGGATTATCGGAGAGGGGTATGCTAATGATTTCGCTATCTCTGTTAAGGGCAAAGTTGAAAAAGTCTTATCAAAACTCTTGAAAAAAGTACTGATGACTGTCCAAAAGGCGGTGTCAAAGAAACTCTCTGACTATTCACCCTACCCAGACAGAAATAGTTATTTTAAGGAGGAAACACAAAAGTAAGGTAAATGAACGAGTTAGTTTCTATGGGGAATAAATACTGTATGCAGAAGGGTAAATCATCTAGGTATATATCTAGATAAATAACTGAATTGAATGAAGTATCTCTAGTTACAGAACAAAAAGGAACTAAATATATTTATGTAGTATAGAGCGACGATCAGGATACGCTAGGAGGCTTGAACCTTGAAAAGCTTTATAGATCTATAAAGCTGTACTGATACCGAAGCTTATCTATATAGCAATGGTGGAAAGCAATCGAAAAAGTTATCTCGAGAATAGATTCGTATTAAGGAGTACACCCACAGAAATAGTTAGGATGATACTAGACATATCGGAAATAGATCTTGAAATCAAGGGGTGTACTGCTAGGACAGCGTACAGACTAACGTGCACCAAAGAATAAATAGAAAATAGGATGGGACATACTAACATCTAAAAAGTATTATCAAGAGGGGCCATGTAAATAGCACTTCAAGATAAAACAATGAAATACCTTGTTTGCGGGAAACGTTTTAAAACGAAAATATCGAAAAGAGAAGAATGGATAAACAATATAGCCCTCGACCATGAAAACATCAGGTTTGAGATCTGTGAACCCAGACGGAGCTCGGATTCGGTGCATAGCTTGAGAGACTATATTACGGTCGTTCAGGCAGAAATACCTGCCATTGACATACAGTACCCGGCACGTACTTTTGCCTACCTTGAGACGAAATTTGCCAAACTTTAAAGTTTTATATCTCAGCGAAAAAGAGTCGTACAATAAAAAATTTGACGCCATTTTAATTAAGGTAATAACAAAAGCTGTAAGTAACGTGAAGATAATATTGTTTGTACTAGAATTAAGTTTTTTTTTACTTAAAAAATGAACATAACAAATTTTTTTTGCCTATATACAAATTTATTTATTTGCTACGAACATCAGCGGATCATTGAAAATCTAAGCAAAATTAAAAGGTGGAATGTTCCTCTTTAAAATAAGAGTGGCAGAACTTATTTCTGATTTTTTTATAGAGAGATATAGCTTTTTTTTATAAAAAAAAATCGTTTTTTTTTCATCAGCTCATATCTCGATTGCTATGCATTAAATAAAAAAACTTTAAAGATAAGAATTGTTTCTTTTTTGGTAAAGTATACAAAAATAAAGTGAAAACTAAAATCTGGAAAAAAATTTTTGTTTTTCATTTTTTCACGCTAACCATTTTTTTATTTTTCATATTTTTTATTTTTTTTATATTTAATTATGGTCAAAAGTTTCAAACAAATTTTCAATAATAAATTTTTAGTTAAGTTTACCAATAAATAAGTAAATAAATAAATAGAAAGAAATAATTTCTAGATACTTTTATAAAGTAATACATACTTATTATTTAGGACTTCCAGTTGGACGCTGAAACGATAGACAATGCAGTGTAACGCAGCACACAAGAAATCAAAGTTTAAAAGAAAATAAGTGAAGGTTTTGAGTGAAAAGTAGCAGTAAAGGAAATTATTATAGCAGGAAGAAAAAAAGAAGAGGCGCAAGTGAGGTTAGGTGTGAAGGAGAAAATCACAGAAAAAGTAGGAAAGAAGAAAGAAGAATGTGTGACGAGACGAATCCGAAGATGTGACGTAGTAGCAGTGTATAACAACGAAGGAATCAATAAAATGAGAAGAGAGCTGGAAAAAGTGTTAGATGAAAGAGAAGATAAAGCAAACGGCGTACTGATAATTGAGAATTTTAACGCAAGAGTAGGGGAGGCACAAGAAGAAGAAATCAACAGCAGGAGAAGAAAATCACAGGACAAGATAAGAAACAAAGAAGGAAAGAGAATGTTAGAACTGTGTGAGGAGCTGGCGAGGGGGGGGGGGGGGATTATAAGAAATGGAAACACTGAAGGCGACTGGGAAGAAGAAATAACATATATAAGTTCAGGATGCATCTCTACTCTCGACTATATCGTTGAGAGGCAGGATGCAACAGGAGATATAGTGGAAAGAATGAAAATAGAGGGAAGCCCAGCATCGGACCATCTACCCATTTCATTTGAGATTGACGCAGGAACAGAGGAAAACCCGGAAGCAAGTGAGGAGCTGAATGAAGACGATGATGAACAGAGAGTGGTAACGAGAATAGTATGGGAAGAAGGAAAGAAAACGGAATACAGGGAAGAATTAAAGAAGAGAGAGAAGGATTGGAACACGAAAACAAAAGAAGGAAGATGCTAAAGGATAAAAAAGAGTTTACTGGAAGTAACAGAAAAATTAGGGCTACTAAGAGTTATAATGAATAGGACGAGAGGAACTGTAGAGAAAAAGGAATGGAAGGCCACGGAATACAAGGAAATGAACAGACGAGTTTGGAAAAAACTTAATAAATATCTACTGAAAAAAGAAGATAAGGATAGAGAAGAATATAATGAACTAAGGAGAATGCTAAGAGATCTAGAGAACAAGAAGAAAAGGGGGTTATCAGAAGAAAAGTAGTCAAGGCCCGAAAAAAGTAGAAG
This sequence comes from Phymastichus coffea, assembly GCF_024137745.1. Lineage (NCBI taxonomy): Eukaryota > Metazoa > Arthropoda > Insecta > Hymenoptera > Eulophidae > Phymastichus > Phymastichus coffea. Next base: position 89,432 of record NW_026707067.1, on the reverse strand, counting down.
AGGAACAAATTTCTGGGAAGCATTGAAAAGCTTTAGGAAAAGAAAAAGTAAGAAGGGTTGCAGAATAACTGAGAAGGAATGGTTGAAGCATTTTAGACCTGACTAAAAAGAAAGAATGGAACGGAGGGACCAGGAAGGAGAGATAGAAGCGGACCCGGAAGAGAAAGAAGAAAGAAATGAAGAAAGAAGAGAGGACGAAGAAAAGAGGCTCTGGAGCGATCAGAGCGTCATGAATAAAGTGATAATTAGAGGAGAGGTGGAGAGGGCTATAAAGGGAATTAAAAAAGGAAAAGCAGCGGGACAGGACGGAATTCCAGGAGAGTTTTACAAAAATATGACGGAAGGATGGCTCACAGAATTAATAGAAACGTTGAACGAGATATAGGTCACCGGGACGTTACCAAAGGAATGTAAAAAAGCCCGCATTTTCCTAATTCACAAAGCTGACGAGGAAAATAAAGCTGAGAATTACAGAAGGGTATCACTGCTGGACGTGGGCTACAAGATTTTTTCAGGAATTTTAAATGACAGACTTAGATTCTGGATAGAAGAGGAAGGCATATTAGGAGAGAGTCAGGCAAGATTTAGCATGGAAAGAGGAACAAGGGTTCATATTTTCACCTCAAACAGTATAATAGAGAATAAAATCAAGAGAAAAAGAGGGAACATTTATTTGACATTCATTGACTTTAAGAGAGCATTCAATTCGGTGGACAGAAAAATTTTGATGAGGAAACTGTTAAGGATATTAAATGAGATATACAGAGAATCAACATGCGAAGTGATAATGGACAAAAGGATTTCAAAGGAGTTCAGAACCACGAGAGGGGTTAAGCAAAGTTAAGTCCCACTAAGTCCGACACTTTTTAATATTTACTTAAACAACTTAGACAAAATGTGGACTGATAGAAAGAAAGGGGGATCAATAATTGTAAACCAAAAGATTTATGGATTGAAGTTCGCTGACGACATTGTACTGATTGCTGATACCAAGGAGGGATTACAGGAAATGCTCAATAGCATGCAAGGATACAATGGGAGAAATGGAATGGAGCTAAACGTAAAGAAGACAAAGGTAATGGTGATAAGACGGGGAGGAAAGTTAAAGAGAGATGCAAAATGGAGTTATAAAGGGGAAAGACTGGAAGTAGTAAAGGAATACAAATATTTAGGAATTTGGCTTACTACGAAGGGTGTATACGAAACGCATATAAAGAAAATGAAGCAAAATGCGCAGAGGGCGGTGAACAGCACATAGGATTTAACGAAGAGAGCAAGACTCAATGCACTGGAAAGAAGACTGCTAATACTAAATTCAATGGGGAGAGTGGGATGTCTATATGGATCGGAGTTATGGGGTTGGACACCGCAAGAAGAAATGGAAAAAATTCTAGTAAAGGTATTTACTAGAATAATAGTCAAGATGGCACTAGGTATTAATATGAATACACCAGATTATATATAGAAGATGGAGGCAGGGGTAGAAGGCTTATATTTGGAAACGATAAAGAGGGTGAAAAATTACATAGGGAAAATCGCTGAAATGGATGATAAAAGACTCCTGAAAATATGATTAAAAGAGGAAATGAGAGGGGTAAGGAATAACAATCCTACAAGATGGGGAAGGGAATGGTTGGAATCAGCTAAGAAGGCAGGAAATGGTGAGTTAAAAAAAATGGATTAAAAAATGAAAAACTTATGGGAACCACAAAAAGAACCTTAAAAATAAGAGCAGAACAAGTCTTACAAGTAAAATAGAACAAGATAGACGAATTGAAATATTGGAAGCATTACAAGAAATGGGAAAAATCAATAGCGAGAGAGAAATGGAGAAACTGGAGTAAACGTGGAAGTGAGGAACATCTGAAATATGAAATAAGGTATGGGAGCATAGAAAAGGAAGGGAACAAAGGTTACACCAATCAAACATGTAGGATATGTGAAAATGAGGAACAGGACCTACAACACATCTGGATATGCGAGGCGGCGAGTAAGATTATAAGAAAAGAATGGGTAAAGGTGGGTTGACTGTAGAAGGGAGAGCAGGGTTGAAGAATTAATAAGAAAACTGGGAAAAGTGCTTGAGGGAAGGATAGTACAAGTCAATATGCAAGGGCTTTCGAGAAGATAATAGAAAGAAATAAGAAATCTAAGAATAAGAAATAAATAAGAGAGGACAGTGGGGTGAAATAGAGAGACAAATATTTTACAGGTCAAGTCAGGAAACTAGGAGGATTCGAGAGGAGAAGAAAAGTTAGAAAAGAAGAGGAAGAAAACCTTTTAAATGAAGTATCGTGGACCGAAGATTAATATTGATATTAGCTCGCGGAAATCTATGTACGAAAGTAGAACAGTTGATGTCACGAGGTTGTATTATATGACGTGGTGAAGTAAGCTATTAATGTATACTTATCTGGAATAAAATTATTATTATTAGATACTTATTATTTATTATCGTATTATTATTATGTCAATATAATTGAACTTTTTTGTAATAAAACAAAATTTTTCAAAAATAATACAATACTTTCTTATCTATTAATTGATAAATTAATTAATTAATTAATTTATTTATTTATTTATCTATTTATTTATTTATTTATTGGTAAACTTAACTAAAAATTTATTATTGAAAATTTGTTTGAAACTTTTGACCATAATTAAATATAAAAAAAATAAAAAATGCTATATCTCTCTATAAAAAAAATCAGAAATAAGTTTTGTCACTCTTATTTTAAAGAGGAACATTCCACCTTTTAATTTTGCTTAGATTTTCAATGATCCGCTGATGTTCGTAGCAAATAAATAAATTTGTATATAGGCAAAAAAAAATTTGTTATGTTCATTTTTTAAGCAAAAAAAAACTTAATTCTAGTGCAAACAATATTATCTTCACGTTACTTTAAGTAAGATAAATAATAATAATAATAATAATAATAATAATAATAACTTTTTTATAAGCTTTAAGCTTTTGCTATTACCATTAAAATGGCGTCAAGTTTTTTTATTGTACGACTCTTTTTCGCTGAGATATAAAACTTTAAAGTTTGGCAAATTTCGCCTCACGGTGGGCAAAAGTACGTGTATGTGTTAGTAATTTAATAAAGAGAAACGTTATAAGCAGATTCATTAAAATCTGCACCGACAGTTAGGTATCAATAATGACCCTGAAAAATCCAGTAACAAACTCAAATTTAGTCAATCAAGTAAGAAACGCTCTAAATATACTAACGGTCAAAAATAAAACCATCATAATCTGTATACCAGAATACTTGGCGTACAAAGGGAATGAGATGGTAAGTCAAGGAGCAAAGTTAAATGAGCAGTCGAAATGGAAGGTAGGAATGCCATACCATGAAGGCTGTTATATCATTGACGAAGCTATGAAAGAGGAGGAATGAATAGCCTAGGAATTATTCCAGAGATATAAGTGATCCAAAGTACTACTTGAAAACTACATCAAAAAGTAGGCAAAGAAAATTCTAAACCTGAAAAAATTACAGGTCTGCATCGTCCTTAGATTATTCACAGGATATAGTGATATAAAATACAGAGTCACAGTAATCTGTGCCAGCGGTATGACGAAAAGAAAGAAACTGTAAACTGCTTTCGCTATAGATACCCAGTACTAATGACACAGCGCCGAAAGTGTCTCGGATACACGATCCTAGATAGAGAGATCTTTGTGGGTACAGACCTTGGAAACCTAGCCTTATGTAAGACAGTAGGATACGCAGCTCCCCATGACTGATAAACTAAAAAGATAGGGATACAATGGAGTAAGCTCAGTGTCTCTCAGCTTGCAAAGTATTTTAGAAGCTTAAATAGTAGTAGTAGTAATAGCAGCAATATTAATAATGATAATAATAATAATAATAATAGCCGAGATTGTCCAGTGAGTCATTACACCTCACTGGGCAAATGCTAACTTCCAACGTCCACGATCGTGCCCGATGGAAACATTGCGTCCATCGCGTCAATTCTCTGAGCAGCAACGCTATAACAGACACGGTGTAGAGGAAGATATGGCTCATAAATGACGCAAAAGATAATGGTATTCTGCCGATGTGCCCAACCATTAATCACTTAAACACACCTACACTTACACACTACACAAACACTTACACACACATGCTTCTTGGAAAAGCGTCGAGGTGAATGCTCGGCGACCCGATAAATGGGTCTTACCAAAAACGCAAATGCTCGGGGACTCCTAAACGGAGCCACTCGAAAACGAATGAAGGGGATCCCTTTAACCGGGTTCTCCCCGTGAATGAAGCCTGGTTTTGCCACTACGGGCATTCAAAATAACGCACGCTTTACATGGGGAAACACTGAACACACAGGGCGGAGGAGGGGGGATCTTAGAGACCATGCGTTGTTCCAGCGCGGTTTGTGGAGTCGCGACCACGAGGAACTTTTAGCACAACAGGACGAAACCAAATCATGAAAATGCACAAAAGTAACACTGATTTACCTCAAGTGGTAACTCCTTCTCAGGGGGAATCCACCCCGGGTTCCGATCGAGTGAAAGCCCCGTTGCCCGCAGGCAGCGGCATTGATTTTGAGGGCCGCACTTTGTGCACGGGGATGAGGAAGACGACACGAAAAAACGATACGAACCTACTAAACTTACCAAGTCGACAGAGGACGGACAGTGTGTCAAGCGGTGGTAGCGGGGTGAGCTACGTCTCTGCCGCTGACAGCCAAGAACCGACGACAGGGCGAACACCCACAATAACAAACGACACACGAGACGTGACGGAATTGCTGTAGCTCATACAAGAGACGGCAACGAAAATGGCCAAAGCAGCAGACGTACAAAAGAACATGAACATGACACTGAAGATGGGACTTAAGACGATTCTGGAGACTATGGACATTGCGTTGCACAAGCGATCGGACGTAGTTTCGGGAGGACATCTTCAAAACAACAACAATACAGGCGCGACAGCGGAAAATAACGAAGAGACGCCACGGACGAAACGGAAACGTTCGCCGGCCAGAACCACACCGGAGCTCTCACAAAAGAGGCCACCGGTAACGGAACCAACTAAGGCCTGGCAGACGATCACACGAAAAAGAACAGACAAGATAAAAAAAGAAAACAGATGCAAACAATTGGTCTGACAGGGGTGGAGAAACCCGTGAGGGACCGGCTCACTGAAAAAGGGAATGGGCTGTCCTGGTCAAACTGGGCACGGACACGATGTACTCCGATATAGTACGCAAAATACGGACGACGATCGATCCGAAGGAAAGCCACGTGCAGATGACGATCCTAAGGAAGACGGAGAACGGCTTATACCTTCTGAAGATATAGGTAAACGCAGACAAATCGGATGGACGCGATGTATTTGGACGACAGATCTAAGATGCGATTAGGAAAGCGCGGAGTGTCAAGGCCATGACCTCCAAGGTCCAATTGGAGATCATGTATCTGGACTGCGTTGCGACTCCGGAAGACGTGACAGACATGCTCAGACGAGAGACGAGACGAAACGAGACGCGGACTTCCGAGTCCACATTTTCGGTCCGAACCGCGCTGAACAGTATATGGCGATCTGCGAATTATAATCGCAGGAAGCCAATACGTTTATTCGGCGTGGTCGGATCGGAATTGGCTGGGTGCACTGCCGCGTTCGGAAACGACTGACGGTGACAAAATGTTACAGATGCCTGGGCTTCGGCCATGTAAAAGCTAAATGCACAGGTAAGGACAGGACAAATGCTGCCACAAGTGTGGCACATCCGGATGTTACGCAACGGAATGTAAAAGCAAACCGGTCTGCCCACTGTGCTCCGAGGTCAGAAGCGGCAGATGTGCCGTGTTCCGCGCCGCGCTGGAGGAGTGCAGGGGACGGACCGGAGGACGAACAGAATAATTCAGGGAAATCTGAATCGAAGTAGAACTGCAGACATGCTCCTACCTCAGATAGCCGACGAATATAACGCGGACATCCTGATCCTGAGTGAACCATACAGGAGAAGGACGATCCAGACATACATCACAAACGAGACAGAGACCACTGCTATCTGGGTAATGGGTGGCACCCAATCTAGAGTCTCCAATAGCGGTGTCGGGGAGGACTACGTCTGGGTCACAGTTGGCGCTATCTCTTACCTCAGCATCTACCTAACTACACCGCGGTGGAGTTAGAAAGAACGGCGGCACTCCTAGAAGACGGAATCAGGGACCTGCCCAGGGATGTTATCATTGCGGGGGATTTTTACGCCAGGGCGACCGAGTGAGGAATGAACGAAATGAATCGACGCGGACGACTACTGCTGAAAATGGCCGCAAGGCTCGATCTAGCAGTGGTAAATACGGAACATACGCCGACGTATAGACGTCCAGGTGTCGGAGAATTTATCCCCGACGTCACGATGACATCGGACAGAATCCTGCTACGGCTGAGGGGATGGCGGATGATCAAAGACTACACAGCCAGCGATCACCAGTACATCGTCTTCGAAGTGATAGTACGGAAGGGAACGAGACGAACGAGAACCCACCAACCCCCGCGGTAGAATCTACGTAAACTCGATGGACGAAAATTTTCGGAAGAGCTAATGGCAGCACCGGCTCCAGGGGAGAGAATTCCCCTCGAACTAACGGGCCGGTAAAGAGCGGAAAGACTGACAGATGAGACGACCAAATTAATAGACAGCTTGTGCAGAAGCACAATGCCGAAACGTCGACAGATACAACAAAGACAACCACAATATTGGTGGACGAATGAAATAGCCGAGTTACGCAGGATATGCCTGACAAATCGGCGACGAGTGACAAGGGCAGGGGGCGGACCCGAAAGGGAAAATCTTCAAACCATATGCAAAACAGCACGGAAAACGCTGACGAAAGCAATACGGGACAGCAAGACGCGATGCTGGAGGAAGCTCTGCGAGGAGGTGAACGAGGATCCCTGGGGAACCGGCTACAAGATTGTGACTGGGAAACTAGGGGCCCGAGCCTCATCGGAATTTAAAGATGCCGAAACAGCAGGACGGATTGTTGACGGATTGATTCCGACGCATCCGATTAGGACAAACGTGATGGATGACGTGGACGCACAAATGCCCCCCCTCCCCACATTTGCCGCTGAGGAGCTCATCAGAGCAACGAATGCGATGAAGACGGGTAAGGCACCGGGACCGGACGGAGTACTATCCGAGATCCTCCGGCTTGTGGCTCGTCTACGGCCGGAGATACTCCTCGATCTATACAACACGTGCTTGACGACAGGAACGTTCAGCGACCGGTGGAAGGTGGCAAGGCTCGTTCTTATCCCAAAAGGTAGGAGCGATCCTGGCACGCCTTCGGCATACCGACCGTTGAGTTTACTTGACACGACTGGTAAACTCTTTGAACAATTACTCAGACCGAGACTGACGGACGCGATACAGGTCCGATACAGGACGCGATAGGGTCTCTTAGATTTGCAATTCGGCTTCAGGAGGGGTCGGTCGACGATTGGAGCGATCCAAAAGGTGATTGATTCTTTCCTGGAATTAGACAGACACTGCCATGCGGCGCGACCCATTGTGCTGCTACCGACGCTCGACATCAGAAATGCTTTTAATTCGGCCAGGTGGAAGGATATCTTGGAGGCGCTGAAAAGCAACTTCGGGATCCAGCCATACCTGCTTCGGGTTGTGGAGGATTACCTAACAAACAGACGGATAACATACGAGACGATCGAAGAACAAGTAACGAGACAGGTCACCGCTGGCGTGGCACAGGGGTCGATACTGGGACCTGACTTCTGGAATGGCTTATACGATAGCTTACTTCGGCTTGGGATGCCGCTCGGAGTAATCCTCGTCGCTTACGCTGATGACGTGGCGGCGGTGATTACGGAGAGGTCCCCCGAGCTGGCGCAACTGGCGTTGAACCAGACCATGAGACGAGTCAGACGATGTATGACAGACCACGGACCACAACTCGCAACAGAAAAAACGGAACTAATGTTTCTCACGAGAAGACGCATATAGACGATATGAGGATGGGGACATGCGAGATGGAGACCAAGAAGGAAGTCAAGTACCTTGGGGTAACCCTCGATACGGGTCATGGGTACTTCCGACGATACCTTTACAATATGAACAGAGTACGAACACTCGACTGTAAGTACTGTGGACACGAACGAGACAATGCGGAACACACGTTTTTCGCGTGTGACCGTTGGACAAGACTCAGACAGGAACTGGAAGGAACGGTCGGCAGCATCACCCTCGATAACATTGTGGTGTGCGTGAACCCGACTGGTGGCGCTTAATCGCTACCTATACGGAAACTTTACTGAGACGTAAGAACGCGAACGACTGCCTGACAGATGACTGAGCAGACGAAGTGACGCGACGTAACGAGATACGGAGGAACGATACGAACGGACGAACACAGACAGAACCTCTAGTCAGAAGTAATATCAACATAGTCCTTGGCTGGGGGAAGGACACCAAGGAGATGGCGGTTTAGTGGCTAGGCCTCCTTTTTTCGGGGAGTCCCACATAACCCCTCAGTCAGCAAGACTGAGGGGAATCCGCAAAAAGGATTCCGCAACTCCTTGTAAAAAAAAAATAATAATAATAATAATAATAATAATAATTATGATAATAATAATAGAAAAATTTTAAAATTAAAACTTCTGTTTCGGTCGATACTGATTTTCGATTTCAATTTAAAAATGAAAACAATTTTAGTAGAAAATATGATTTTTTTGTTACGTGTTATAACTAATGTTATTTGAATCACTTTGAAATTCATTTGGCACATTTCGAAAGATATCATACAAAATATATGCCAACTAAGTCACTTGGGGAGTGCTTTTTGACAACCTCAATTTGGTTGAAAATGAAATCAAATTTTTTAAAGCAAACATTCTATATTCTATTAGAGCACTGTAAACATGGCAGGTTTCGAAAACTAATTAGGTTTCATAATTTTTAGGCTTCCGCGGAAAAAATTCAACAATTGCCACAATTTTTACCATAACGAATGGTCATAGACGATAAAAATTATCAGAATATCATTATTTTATTTTAACATACCACGGCGTCTCATGTTTACGATGACTCTATAATCTTTTTGGTATTTTAACATATATTTATCAATATTAATTTTTTTAGGGTACAATAGTAAAGAGAGATTTGACACAGTTGGAAACAGCTGATCGGTTAACTTACCTTGACATTTTAGCCGGCCACATAAAGTTGGATCCTTTACAATCTCTGTAAATCAACAGCAATATTATACATGTGCAATAAATGTACTAATAGTATATGCAGATGATAAAACTTTTTTTGATGATGAGATGGAGTCTAAAACAATTAATACAACGAATGTACAAATTTGCAGTTTCTTTCTCTTATTGTCATTTTTATACGTGAAGGAAAATAACGCTCGATTAGATAAAGTAAAAAAGTGGTAAAAAAAATTTTTGCTGTTTTATTAACTAATTCATTAATCTCTTCTTGAAAAATTTACCAATTAAAAAAAAAGAACACAAAATTAGAACACCAATGGAAGAACATGTCCATTATGAAAGTAAATTTACTTACAATTCAAATATAGTAGGGTCTCTTTTTAGTCGGAGCAAATTATTTTGTCAAATGAATAATAAAGCGAAACATCATACTTTTATATGCTGTAAATAAGCCAATCAACTTCTATGAAAAGATAGGATAGGGTAGAAAAAGATTATAGATATTACTGAGTTTAGCTATATCTCTTTCGTCATTAACACTAGAGTGAAAACTTTGTAAATATCACATTTCAGCCATTATGGAATTTTTTAGCCACTTTCTCTAAATTAATTTGAAAATCAAGAATATTAGCATTAATTCAAATAAAATCATTGTTACGTTCACACGTATGCACGTTAGTGACCGTATCTATATTCACTTATACGGGTTTTAAATGCACTTTCATTTCGCCAATATATTTGCATCACATTGTTCACAACTCAGCTTATAAACTATATTTGGTGGATCAATATTCAGAGTGACATCTTTAATTAATTTTATAAAAGAAACATCTGCATGGTACCTTTAGTATATAACAAGTTCTATTATAAAATTAGATGAGGATGTAATTCTGAATATTGATCAATCAAATGTAGTTTATAAGCTGAAATATACACTAACACAAAATATATTTGCGAAACAAGCCGAAACATAGCCATGAATTTTTATTGGTTAATATTAATATACTTGATTTAGAATACAATTTTTGAAAAACAACTAATATCTAAGATATTATACATAAATGATGTTTGCTCTAATATTAATAACAAAGAAGATACAACTCAACTCAATTATATCTGTAATCTTAATACTACTGTCCTGAAGAAATGATTGACTTGTTCAAAACATATAAAGGTACAATGTTTCATTTCATTATTCAGTTGACAAAATGATTTTCTCCGTATAAAAACATACTTTACTAAGTAATGGAGAAATTAGACCGACAACCCGTGACTATCTGCACAAATTATTTCAAAGGAATGGGTTCGGGAAGCGCGAACACTTTGACGACTGAATGGTATACCGAGCATGGCACTAACGTAGAGACGAAGAACCGTGAAAGCTGAACTACAGTGACACTCATTTTAATTAAATTAATTAAAAGTACAAGAAAAAGAAAACACATAAATGCGAATATAAATCCAATCGAAATTAAGTCGAAATTAACCCTTTAACGTCACATGGATCCTTTTCAAAATTGGCTAAATTCATGGACAATAATAGTAAATGATACTAAATCAATTCACATCATATTTACTTTCCGTAAAGATACTTGTCCACTTATTAAATTAAACGACAAATATATTCCGCAAAAAGATCATGTCAAATTGTTAGGAATACACTTGTATAGAAGATTGATATGGAAAGAACAGATATTCACAAAATGAAAACAGCTGGGACTGAAATGAAGGAAAATGGTTCATTGGAGAAAGATCGGAGCTAACAATCGAAAATAAAGTTCTGCTTTATAAAGCTGTACTCAAACCAGTCTGAACCTATGGCTTTCAACTTTGGAGAGCTGCTTCGAATTCGAACGTTGAAATCTTAGAAATATTTCAATCGAAAGTCTTATACAATATAGTACACGCGCTGTGGTTCATTCCAAACGAAATTCCAAACATCTAAAATGATTTACAGATTGCATCAATAAAAGAAGAAATTAAAAATTTTTACTTAAAATATAATATAAGACTACGAAACCACTCAAATAAACTTATCAGCAAACTTCTATTGGAATCAATTACGAACACTTTGTCTACTTTGGATGGCTAGGAGAACACGCGGTCGTAAAAACAGAAATATTTAACTTTTCTAATACCGGTATTCTATGGTAGCACAAGATCTTGCTATCTACCTGCAAGGTATAAAGAAGTAAGTGTAATCCTGATCTCAAAGCAAAATCAATATCTCTAAAGATACAATATGGTTTCGAAATAGGCGACCAGTGCACAGTAATCGGCAATATACATCTACTTATTTTCAAACACCCACAATGCAACAGACCTAATCAAGAGAGAGTATAGGACCATTTTTACAGTATAGGGAAGAACGATGTATTGTAAACGTTATTTAAGTACTCTGTATATGAATGCGATAGAAGAAAGTTTGCAGCAAAAATAGGATTGATTCTGCTATCGAAGGATAACTTCGTAGTCACCCTTCTGACGTCAAAGAAAATAGCTTAATTAGCCTTTTAAGGACGGAACTAGTCAATATATCGACCACTTCGATATCATATTATTTTCGAATTGTTTCGGGGGTAATATTATATGTTGAATACAGGAAACATAGTGTTATCATTCTAAAAAGCATATTTGACCTTGAAATAGTGATTTCAAGGTCAAATTTTTTATTCGGTATTTCGACCTGAAAATTAGTTACCTTGAAAATTAGTATTATTTTGATACTTTGAACATGAAACAAATAGTGTTGCGTTTAGTAAAACGCATTTTTATAGTGATTATTTGAATTATTTATTACTATTAGTTTCTTGGCAGATTAACACTTAGTTATTTTTTTTTGCGAAAGATTTTTTATTGACAATATTCTTATTATTTCATCATTCTCTTTATTGACTAAGTTGTCAAAAAATTAAAAGCAATTACTTTTGATAAAATGGCTGATACTTAAGCTTGGAGTAGTGGCGAGTCTGAACCTGAAATACAAGATTTGGAGAATGAGGAAATTCATGAAGTTGATTTGGTAGAAAATGATTATGATGAGACTCAAATTTTTGAAAACGCGTATTTTTATCCATCAATCAAAGATTTTCAAGGTACTTCTGAAATAAATCCTAACATCTCTATATCAGGGAATAAACCAATCAATTACTTCAAATACTTTTTTTATTTCCCTCTGATTGAAAGAATTATAGATGAGACGAATCGCTATGAAAGGCAGAATCATGTAGATCGGCAATTCCATCATAAAACTTGGTCTCCTTTTATAAAAGATGAATTTTAACATTTTCTTGGCCTTTTAGTTCTAAGGGACCATATTCGAAAAGGTGACTTGAAAGATTATTGGTCTAAAGATTCTCTACTTTATACTCCAATTTTCGGTTAAATAATATCTCGTAATAGGTTTCTTACAATCTTACGCTATTTACATTTTCATGATAATGCAGACACCTCGGAAATCGCTCACTATTCTTTTGTGAAAATAAAACCAATAATAGACTATCTACAAAGTAAATTCTTAGCAGCTCTTATTCCAGGCGAATATTTGTGCATAGATGAAAGTCTAGTATTATGAAAAGGCAGACTTCGATTCAAGCAGTATATTCCTTTGAAAAGGAATCGGTTTGGTAGCAAACTTTTTGAATTAGTAGACTATGAGACTGGATTCATTTTGGGCTTTGTTGCCTACACTGGCGCTGATATTGATTATTAGAAGTTTAATTTGAGTGTTACTGGGGATATTGTCGCTCATTTCTTACAACCTTATTTTTACAAGGGTTAAGTCATATACATAGATAACTGGTATATTGGCAGAATTTTTGCATGATCGCGATACAGGAATGTGTGGCACGATAAAAACAAATAGGAAAGCAATGTCAAAATTAGAAAATAGAGCGAGGTGAAGTTCAAGTTGCTTATAATAATTTGTGGATGGCAATCAAGTGGCAAGATAAGCGTAGTGTTTGCATGCTTACAACTGTTCACGAACCTGAGTTCTGTACCACCGGTAAAAAATACTATCAAATCAATGAAAATATTATAAAACCACGATGTATCCATGAATACAACTAAAATATAATTGGTGTTGACAATGTAGAAAGACCTAGAACCTAGAAATTTATCCTAGAAAAACATAGACCTAGAAATTTATCTATAACCGAAACAGTTAGAAAAACAATGAAGTAGTATTGCAAGTTATTTTTCTATCTTATTGATCTAAGTTTATTTAATGCTTATTCTTTATATAAAATGAGAAATGAAGGACAAATGCCCTTTCCTTCAGAAATCACAAAATTGGCAGACTAAGAACTACAGCATTATACAAGGGATCCTTCGGCATCAGGACAAGCTTCATTGAAGAAATACTGAAAAATTGTGCCAATACGTACTAGATATTATAAGGGGGATTTTGTGTTAATATTGTACACGTATACACATATGCAGACACATGAACGCACACTGTGGACTTGACAAACCATGAAATCTCATGTTCCTGAAGAAAACCACACACACAAATATACGTGTACGCAAGCACAAAAAAATTGTAAATCTGACTGTAACTTCCAAGTGATATACTGTAGGTAACGAAAATATTGGTCATTTATATTTAACGAATCACTATTAATATTTTTTACAAGAACTGAAGCATTCCATCTTTTTTCAATTTGCATTGTTTTTTTTTCATTTTTTTTTCAATTACATATCCAAAAAAATCTTGTTTTATTAATTTTTTTTTAAATTTCAAATAATCAGACCAAAAGCACACACTTGATTTTATTAATTGATAGATCTGTAAATTTATAGATTTATTAAAAATGCTTCAAGGTGCAAAAACTTTTTTAATTATTAGCCTCGCCATCTATATTTGCTAACATTCAGTCGATTTACTAAGACAAGGACAAAATTTACTTTTTTCAATATTCTGTAAGTCCATACCGTGAATGAAACAACATTTTTTTAATGTTTTGATAGTATTTCCTAATAAATTTATTCCAACTTTCGAAACTGTCGTTTAATTTTCTGTGTGATGATTGGTTACTCAGATATCGACAGTTAAAGACAAAAGCATCCTTTTCATTTAATTTCAGATATCTCTGCGACAAATAGATGTAGCTATCATCTGAAAAAGAACATTGAGGCTGAATAAACAAACTGTCTGATTTATATGGTCGATTACTTACAAAAATATTCTCCGTAATTGTAGAGCATGAAAAAGAAGACAAAAAATTTTGATATTTTTATTTCACTCTATTTTTCTTTGGATTGAATGTAACTATGTCTTCTAAAGAATTTTGGCCTAAAGATCCAAAAACTAAGGTTTTGGAGCTTCTAAATGCTGTTTTGCGATATGATCATTTCCCACTTCAATATACCCGTCAAAATAGAAATAAAGTTTGAATTTCTTTTCCTTTAATTTTTGCAAGTAGCTAATCTAAAAGTGTGAGTTTCATATTTCAATAATAAATTCATTTCATGAATAATTAACACAGATATAATAACCTGCAAGAATGGAAATATATTTAAAATATTGAGTCATTTTAAGAAAATATGAGGTTATACATTAAAATTACGCTAGAATTATTCGTAGAGGAGACCGGAGCTAGTTGCCCGCCGAAGTAAATTGGTCGAGTGTTTGTAACTCGTGTTTGGAACAACGGATAACCCTACAGTTGATACCAATGATGTAGTGCATATTTTTTTTGGTTTTTTGAAAGATAAATAATTCAAGGTAAATAATTAAAAGCAACAAACTTTGATCATACAGCATGTTTATACTTTTATCGATACATGTATAACTGAGAACAATATTTAGAATGCGATTTTGTTTACACTATAGTCATACTTGACTTGAACAGATATAAAAATATAGGTATTTGCCGATGAACAAGAGAGAAATCTTATATGCTATATTAACAAATCTATAGATATCTATTTCGGGCTTTCATTAAAGAAAGTAAGGTAGTTAGCAAATAGCTACATGTTTTCATTAAAATTAAAAATGCCGTAGAATTTGATTGAAGAGAAACCAGCTGTTAAATGATTACAGGCTATTTCAGTGGCTATAAGAGACTCGATTTTTTAAAACTTTGTACATTTGTTATATATACTAGTGGGGGTATACCCCCCTGTTCGTTACGCTCGTCGACCCCCATACTTGTAAAAGTTTATTTACAAGATATAAAATACAGAATAACATAACAAAGTAACAAATGTAATATTTTTTTAAAGTATATTTTATTATATAATTTTTAAACATCTTATACAAGGTGTCCTACTTTACACTTTGGAGGGTCTCTGATAATTATGTGACTCTGGTAATTATTGACTTTAACCTTGAAAATGACCCTTATGACAACTAACTTTTATTTGAAACGTGTGACAGGGCTCATAGCGATGTTCGCTGGCCCTGTGCGCGGCACTCTCCTCATACAGATGTGGCGGCGGAGCATGACTATGGTGATATAGCATTTACGCGCTCGTGTCGTTGCAGGGCTGGAGAGGGGAGGGCGCGGCCAGCGAAGAGGACGGCGCGAGAGAGAGCGAGGGAGAGGGCGAGAGAGCGAGAAGGGCGAGTGAGAGCGCGGAAAGCGTGACTCGGCTACGAAAAGAGAAGAGAAAAAGCGAGCGAACGGACAGAATAGAGGTGTCAGTCAAATAGCCCGGACACACAAAAAGTTTGAGTCGACGGTGCACCGACAGCTAGAGAAGGACTAGACTTCGTTTCCTGAGGTGAACATTCGGCTGTTTCCAGCAGCCTCACCATCCCTCATTATTCGACGAGCAATAAGTCGGGGACGCCCGGCAGCGACCAGCAGACCGTCGCCGGGGATTCCATGAGCCCCATTTCCGGCGGGGCTGCGCTTCCGTCGACGGCGGCTCTCCACCAGCGAGCCGCGGGCGGAGATAATATATACCCGGTCGGTCGAACACCTTTGTTCTTACGCGAACTTTCCCTCGCACCAGCTCTCGCCGTTATCGTTAGTGACGCGATATAATTAGTCGAGCGAATGCGCTCCTAAACGTGATTAAATCGTTGCTTTTATCCAGTCGAGCGAATGCGCTCCTAATTATCGCCCATTGTCGCGCCTTCATGGTTTGAGCGCGTACGCTCACCATCGTGAGTGTATTAAAGAGCAATAGTTTAAGTGTCGTCTTGGATTGACGTAATAAATGAGATCGCCTCTTTGTAAATTAAACTGATTTGCTTTCTTCACCTTTCCCGTTATCGTGTTAGTTTCGTGCTCGTGGGAATTTACGCCGGCTCCCTTTACCGGAATTGAGCCCACAATTAATCGCAGGGGTGCAGCGTTGGCGTAACGAAGCTGCGATCATAACTGTCCCCTTTGCATGGCATCCCTTATGTTCTTTCGGCGAGAGAAGTTTTCGCATCGCTTTGTGTGACGGAGAGTGAAGGTGACCGTAAAGGCAGCTAGTTGGGATCGCGTTTCTTTCTTTTAATTGTGTCATAATTAGTGCGGTACATTGGTTGACCTTGGCGTTTCTGGGGAGTTCGCGGAGTTGCGGGTAAGTAGCGGCGAGACGCTGGGAAAGTTTAAGATTTTATTCGAATTGAGTTTTCTTTATTGTCGATATTGTCTACACGCTAGGCTCAGGTTACGCTGAAGCCCGAACGTTCTGAGAAAGGCAAACGTGAAAACTGCTTTTGTTTACATCGCGCGATTAGCGCCAGTAATTTGAAGTTGAGTGTCGAGTTCGAGGCGACATGGCGTTTCGGCTAATGTGTGTGAGTGCATGATATGAAAGTATGTGACGAGTAAACAAAGTACAACATTGGCATCATTATTTTTAGCTGTGGTAAATTCGAAGAGAAACAAGCTTAAGTTAAACGAATCTACGAGCGGCAAGTAGGACTTTGTGTTACGCGCTCGCACCAAAGTCACCGCTGCGGGCAAACA
The DNA here is from genome assembly GCF_024137745.1 of Phymastichus coffea. NCBI lineage: Eukaryota > Metazoa > Arthropoda > Insecta > Hymenoptera > Eulophidae > Phymastichus > Phymastichus coffea. Next base: position 72,310 of record NW_026707067.1, on the reverse strand, counting down.
CAATGTGGGCACGAATAATCGTCGCGAAACGATAACAAATTTTCGGTGGGTTGTTTGTTTACGCCGGAATAGGCGAGTGAAACGATGCCGCAAGCAAGGTCACCGAAGCAGGATAATAAAAGAATTATGGGAGAGCATGCGAGAGATGCAGCTTAATGACTTGTTAGTGTGGATGTCGGCGCAAGGTTTGGTGATAGACGGCACGACAGCAATTGTACAGGATAGAGCATTTCGCGCATTTTTGTATAGTGCGCGCCACGAGTCGGCGCCCCCGGTGAAGGCGGAGGACTTCGTGGCAGGTGAAATTCCGACGATCGTTGATGCGTCAGCGGTACAAGCCGAGTTTTGCGAGTTAAAATTTTAGATAATATTAAAAGTATTACTGATGGATAAATAGTGGCTAAACAAAACCTTATGCTTGCAAATGAAATATTTTTAAATAAAGTTAGTTATAACTAATAATAACAAATACATGAAAAATATTGAAATATTATAATAAAAGTATCTTGTTATTCATTTGTTTGAGACTAATAATAAAAACCTTCCAGGAAAAAGTTAAAATTTTCCATATGTTAAAACTAGATTTTGTTATTTTTTCATTTATTAATGTGATTCTCTAAAATATAATTTTACATAATTTACAATTATATTACTTTATGAATTCTATTACATTAAATCTATGTCTAAAATGACACCAATATGTCGAAAAGTCGACAAGAAATTAAATAATCTAAATTATATATGTCTGTAATAATATTTGTATAAACGTTTCATATAAGTCACCATATGTCGAGAATTCGATACCGTAAACAAGATAATTTATACTATATTAACATTTAATTGAATACATAAATATAACTTTAAACATGATGTCATTAATACTAAATAATATTACACCACTATGTCATGTTGACGACGTCTAAAATTCAATATAAATTATAATTATATATAAATTATATGTAAGCTTAGGTAAATTTATGTAAATTGTATATTTAATGAAATGATGTAATACAATTTATTTTATCAAACATATTACATTCTCTTTATATTCTATAGTTTCATAACATTTTACACATATAGAGTAACTAATACGACTCTACGTATATACAGGTGTGGGTGTGTGTGTCTGTATGCATATGTGTATGTGTATATATATTCTCCATACCAAAATTAACGTAGCACCTAGTTCCGACTAAGAAAGTGTACCAATTTGAAGATCGATATCTCAAGTAAAAAATGTTGTAAGAAGATTAATTTTTTTTTATAAAAGTTTGAAATTCCTACTTTAACATGGTGAAACTCGATTTTCTATTTGACGCAACCCTTACTTACACGACCTTGAATTTCAACGTCATTTTTTAAACCTCAAAAATTGTAAACTTCCGCAGTGAGCCCACGTATGGGTTATTTTTTACGATAATTTTAACCACTATATCTGAAGGTACAACTTTTTTTCTTTTATTAAAAAAAGTTGACCTGCTATGATTTTTTCCGAAGATTTTACAGCGTTTTGAAAACTGTATTTAAAAAACGCTTTTTTTTCGTAAAAAATTTGATAATTTCGGTGTAGAGTGACTCGACTTCGTAGATTGACATGTCAAAATGAAATGGCCATATGCAAGGGGTTGATTCTGATCGAAATCGAAAACTTGTATCCAAACGAAAGTAATATTACCGTTGATTTTAGCGTTACCTAATAAACATTATGGGGAGGTAGTCAATCGGGCTTAATTTTCATATATCCAATTATTGCGCCAATGATAGTGTAGTTTATGAAATATTAAAACACAAAATTAAAAAAAAATAGAAATGACTGATTATCTTGTGCAGCCAACGTATTAAAGATACTTTGGTAAAACAAATAAATCAAAAATTTAAATTATCAAGTAGTGCACCGTTAATTTCATTATCGACGCCAAGCCTAACGGATAAAAAGAGTACTATAAAGAAAAAATAATGGATAATAATAATAAGATCATTATCACCGAAATCATTGCTAACGATACGTGCACACTCAAGAAATTCTTAAAAACAGTGAATCAAATAAGACTATGTATCAATGTAAGAAGCTTAAATGCTAATTTTAATAAATTATTAGTTCTTATAAATAGCCTGAAAAATAAACCTAGCATAATAGTTTGCACTGCAACTTGGAACTTGGATCATCACCAGTACTTCAATATAACTAGATATTAAATGTACTATAGCAATAACAGAATCAATAAATCTGCTGGAGTTGTAAATTATATTAGTGATGATTTAAAGAAACTACAGAAATAATACAAATAAACAATTTAAAAAGAATATACACAAAAATTTTACTACATAATAAAAAAGAACTTGCAATCGCAGCATTATATATATCATATGATATACAAAAAATAGTTTTTCATTGATATAAAAAACTTTTTAAAACTATATAAAAAAATTAAAAATCGTATAATTGTTGGAGATTTTAACTGTGACATACTCGTACTAAGCCAGGATATAATAAACCAAGAATTTCTTCAAATGCTATTAAAAAGTGGATACTGGCCGGGAATTAATAATGTAACCAGGCCATCTACAGAAAACAATAACAAAGATACTTGTATAGTTAACTTATTCATGAAACTAAAAAATTCAGATTACAAAACATTCATAGTAAGCACAACTTTTAGTGATGACTATTCTATATTAATGTTATTAAATAATATAACTAAAATCAATACTAATAGCTATATATAATAAGAAAACTATCAATTTCCAAAAATTACTTAATATCACTAGGAATATTAACTAAAATGAAATAAAATTTATTATGAATCCAAATAAGACAACCAACAAATTAGTTGACAATTTTCAACAATACATGAAGAAACGTCAAAATAATGTCAATTGTAAATATGAAAAGAGCAATATATTACCAAAGGAAACGGCGACTGTTAATGACGATAGCTCACTCGATCCTTCTATACGGTGCGGAAATATAGGCAGACTCTCTGAAGACAAAGAAATACTGTAAGACGATGATGATGGTACAGAGACAGAGCGCACTGCGAATCGCTTGCTCCTACCGAACAGTCTCTGTGCAGGCTGTTTTGGTGGTGGCTGGCGTTATACCCGTGGATCTCCTAGCCTTTGAACGCAAAAGGATCTACGGGAGTAGCGCGGACGGAACGAAAGAACGCGGCAATCGCTGAGCGTGACAAGACAATTGATATGTGGCAAGGCCGATGGACAGAAGAACGAAGTGGTAACTAGAGTCGATGAATCAGATCATCTCGAAAAATCCAAAATCAAGGCACTACGCTGGATCCGAGTAGTTGAGCTTCCATGTAAAAGCAGCAAAAGAGTCTTGGCACTCAGTACGCCAATTGCGTTCACAAAAAGTTGAATTATACTCAAAGTGCGAGAAGTATGATTTTTCGAAAGCAAAAAGACAAAATTTGCGCTAGCTCTTCAAAGCAGAAATATCACTATAAAACACGGGAGGGAATTATTGACAAAAATGCGATCGTTGAATAATAATGCTTGCGAGAAAAAAGAAGGGATTTCGTACGAAAGCGGGTTTGCTCTCAACGACGTGTCAAGTATGATTGCTCACTCCGTCATTGCTCAACACGATGTAATTTATTTGAATCCTGGCACGGTTTTGCTATACGATTTAGACACAACTGGCAGATTTCGGAACGACGATATCGTTCAAGTAAGGTATTATATTGAGTAACTGCAAATTTAATGAAAATTAAAATATGGTATCGGCACTTGCAGATCTCGGCGGAGTCGTTTTCAGTCACGAAATTCTTCAACGTCTAAATAATCCCTTCCAAAATCTTTTCTCAAAAATTAACTAAGGTTACAGAGTTGCATGTTATAAATGGAGAGTTATTTCTTCATAAGAATGCTGTACAATCTACCTCTACAACAAATGCCTGTAAACAATTTTTAGACTATCTCAACAGTTTTGGATGTCTTATTATTTTATCAACACATAACGGTTTCTCGTAAGGATTTTTATCGACATCGTATACTTGTTCTATTATAATTCACTTTGTGTAAGCCAAAAAATCAATTATTATTTTTAGATTTGAAAATCCGCGACTAATCAGACTTATGCAACAACAGGGATTATATGAGAAGTTTCTACAAATAGTCAAAGGATTTGTTGATTCTTACCAATTTCTCAAAAAAATATTATTTGAGAGAAAAAAACAAAAAGGAAAATTTTCTGTTAAGTCGTTGGTGAAAGAGTATCTGCCCAAAGAAAAATCAGATAATCTGCATAATGCCGTGAATGACGTACAAGTCCTAAAAAAATTATTGATAAAACTAGTCGAAAATGAAGCCACCATCAAGACACATGCACAAAGTATTTATGAAGTAAATAATAAGAGAAAGATCAAAACAAAAAAAAGCATCTATCAAACCTGATTGACTTAAACTCAAAGTACAGTTGAAAAATAGCACTATTAATAAATTTGCTGCAGCTGGGATTACGTATTAAATCATGCAAGTAGTTTTGAAAATAATGGATAATAAGGATTGTACACATTATGCATGGAAAATCTTGATAATAGATCAAGAGTGACTAAGAATGTCAAAAGACTGCAATTTATTCATAGTTTATTTACTGAAAAATCGTAGAATAAAAGAAAATATGTGTATGAAAGAAGAGAAACTGTTAAAAAAATTTTACAGAACTTGATGTGTCAACGAATTAAATTTTAAGATAATTAACTAGATCCAAAGATTAATAAGTAAATGAAATTAATATTTTTTTAAATTAAAAACTTAAAAATGCTTGTGATTTGACTGGAAGTTGTGGAAATATATGTTTATGTATAACTTATTTATTACTATTCATTGAAATCTGTTGTATATATTGTTATAATTTATAACATATATTTAAGGTTGTAATTAATTATGACAATACCCTAAAACAAACCATGTCCAACAATTCTATATTATTATTGATAATTGTCCATTATTACTTTTGAAATGCGTTGATAAATTCAAATTATTTATTTATAACAAGAAAAACAAATGATAATATAGAATATACAACAAGACTTAATTAACAGAATGATTTTCTTGTTGATTGCGAAGAGAATATATGCTTTTCAATTTTGAGTCATTCGAATTTCCCTCGCACAACGGACATTTTCTCTCTTACGCTTAGGCATTCATAAACCTGGTTATAACGACCTTTACATTGCAATATCTTTTGAATGAGCACATTGACATCTTATTTAAAAAATATCATCGTAATCCTTGTGATTTGAACGATAAATTGCGAGTTTTTTAGATCGATCTCTAGTTTTTTAAAGTAGATAAAAAATAAATAATCTCTACATCGAGGGTTCTCCCGTAAGAGGTTGAAGTAGTCGATGTTTGAACGATTCTTTCTCGAAATTTTCATCGTTAAGGTGGGCTGCAATTTTTACGGGGCATTAATCATAACTTAAAGAATAATCCCTCAAAGTTTTATTGAGATCTCTAGTTTTTTCATTTATAGAACAAGTACCTGAATTCCTATTGTGTACGAATATTGTTCTTAAAATTTTTTTCTAATTACCAGAGATATTCGATAAAACTATAGAATATTTCAATGATTTAAAACTAAACAATAAAATTATAATGAATTTGATTCAATGGGTGTTTTGAAAAGAACACACACAAATGTTCGGTGGGAAATTTGTTTTTCGCTAATTATGTATTTCTATAATTATGAAGACAACAATCCCTTGAGCTCACCTGAAGTATCATCCAAATCTGGTGCTGTATGCACACTTCTCGCAAATTAAAGGAACAAAAATTTTTTTTTTCAAAATTTTTTGATGTTTTTCAACAGGCTGTATTTCAGTAAAAAATGATCGTACAGTAAATAAAAAACAAAGATTTTGAAGCTTGAAGACTCTAGTTTTTGAATTTTTCGGTTTCAACATTTTTCGGAGTACCGGTAGCCATGCAATTCTTGGATAAAGCACAAAGAAAAAATTTTCAAAATTTTTTACCTTTTTTTTCGCTTTACGGGTATGAAAAAATTTTTCCGAGCTAAACCAACGCATAGGTCACATAGCCTGTTTATTCAGCTGCAATTTTCTTTTTACGGGACTCTGATACAACCATTTGTTTTCGAGATATCGAATTTTGAATGCAAAAAGATCTTTTTTCATTCAACTACCGATATCTCTGAAACTACTTGTCGCCCAGCGAGCGGACAGAGGATTTCTTTTTTCTGAGAAAATTTCCTATAAAAATTTGTAATAGTAAATTTCAAAAAAAAAATTCTTTCTAGCTGTAACGTTAACGTAAAAAATGTGCAAAAAAATGCCATTTTGCCTTTTTTTGGTTAATCAACTGCATCTTCGTTAATATTGGGGGGGTTAGAAGAAAATTTGATAGCCTAATGTATCCCAAAGATCCCTCTAAATTAGTAGATTGATTGGTTCAGCGGTTTTCCTGGACTGATTGATTGAAATTTTGAAAAAATTAAGGGAACAAGGTTTTTGTTCTCTAAACTCAACCTAATTTTTTATAAAAATCAATCATTTCATTTTTCTTTACTATTATTACTTTTTACTCAATTTATTATTATTAGATTAATTATCAAAAGATAAATTTTTTTGGAAATTTTCGAATTTAAAAAAAAATTTTTTTTGTCTTTTTTTTGATAATTAATCTTTAAAAAATACAAAATTGAATAAAAAGTAAAAAAATTAAGTTATTGATTTTTATAAAAAAAGGAGGTTGAGTTTAAGAAACAAAAACCTTGTTCTCTTAATTTTTTCAAAAATTGAATCAATCGGTCCAGAAAAACCGCTAAACCGATCGATCTATTGATTTAGAGCGGCCTTTGCGATACATTAGGCTGTAAAATTTTCTTGTAACCTAAACTTTTCCCCTAATATTGTAAGAGATATAGTCGATTAACCAAAAAAAGGCAAAATGACATTTTTTTATTCTTTTTTCACGTTAACGTTATAACGGGGTTTTGACCCAGCGCGGGTCACTCGTTATATAAATTACGAGGGGATTAAAACAGCTCGGTGTGGGCCTCGTAATAGGCTGCGCAAAGCCTAACCCAGCAGCAACAGGGACGTCGTGGTGCAGCGTCTGTTACCTTGGCCCGCGGAGAGCGTCGTGTAGTCCTATGGGCGCTTTGGAGCGATCACGAAATTCAGGCGCGAAAGCCGGACGGAACGGGATTGCTTACGATAGGTAAAAAGGAAGCGCAAAAGAAGAAAACAGATATACGAATAACATCGAGTTTACTACGGAGAATAATACAAAATTAATACGCAGCGTAAGCGGGAGAGAGAGCGGCGAAAAGCTAGCGAGAGAGGCACGTATTCGAGATGGTACTTACAATAATATCTCGGCGTTAGCCCTGCAGGCGATATCCTCAGCCTCGCACGTGGCTCGCGATAACGCGCAGTGTGCAGCTCGGGTGCAGTCAAGAGGCGGGCGGCCTTAGAGGCTCTCACGCGTGGTCGCAGGAACTAGCCCACCAAAGGCACTAGGGGCAATCTCGGTACCGAAACCTTACACCGAGTGGACACTCGCGTATTCGCAGGCAACCGAAATGTCAGTCACAAAAGTTAGTCGCGAAAAGTCGGACAGCAAAAGATCGCAAGCACGTGTATAGCCGCTCGTCACACGTCCACGTGCTTCGAAGTCGCCGGTACAAGAGAAAGTCCTTATCGCGGGGCTTTGTCCTGCTCCACTCTCTTACTCGCGCGCGTCGCGCCGGCCTCCCGAATTCTCTCTCCCTAGCTCGCCCTCTATTAGCGCTCTCTCTGACTTACCTTTAGCTGCCATACAAGTGAGATAATTATAAGATAATTATATATATAGGAATAATTATAATTATGTACGGGGAGAGAGAGACATAACGAGGGTCTGGCCGCTCGTTATAACGTTACAGCTGGAAAGAATTTTTTTTTGAAATTAACTATTATTTAAGATTTTTATAGGAAATTTTCTGCAAAAAAAGAAGTCCGCTTGCTGTACGACTAGTAGTTCCAGAGATCTCGGCAGTTGAGTGACAAAGGATCCTTTTGCATTCAAAATTCGATATCTCGAAGATGAATGGTCGAAACCGAATCCCGTGACAAGAAAATTGAAGCTGAATAAACAGGCTATGTGACCTATGCATTGGTCTAGCTCGAAAAAATTTTTTCATACCCGTAAAGCGAAAAAAAAGGTAAAAAATTTTGAAAATTTTTTCTTTGTGCTTTATCCAAGAATTGCATGGCTACCGGTACTCCGAAAAATGTTGAAACCGAAAAATTCAAAAACTAGAGTCTTCAAGTTTCAAAATCTTTGTTTTTTATTTACTGTACGATCATTTTTTACTGAAATACAGCCTGTTGAAAAACATCAAAAAATTTTTTTGTAAATTTTTATAGGTAACCATTAGGTTACCTATAAAATATCAATCGAACATTCTGGCTATAGCAATAAACGAGCTTAATTTCTTTTATGAACTCGGAATCGAAATCATACTATTAAACATAAAAAAAAAATTTTTTTCGTTGAACTGGTCGTATTTATAGAAGATAATTTTGAATTACATTCTTGAGTCGGTCTAACAGAAAGTTTTAATTAGACTATTTTTTGTCACCAGAATTTGATTAAAAACAAAATTTGGATGCATCGAAAAAATCTGGAATTACGAAGAATACGTGTTGTATAAAATTCATCATTTTCATGACTTACAAAATATTTCCATCAACATAATGCGCGACATATTTGAGGATATTAGGTAGGTAAGATTTGGCTTTATTACTTCACTATTTTATTTTAATAAAAGGTTTAATATTCTTAGAAGATTGTAATAATAACTTGTGTCGACTTGATTTTGGAGTCGGATGTAATATAAAGAAAACCTACTGAGATTACTGAAAAATTAAGAACAAATTTAACGTTGTCCAAAATGTTGAATTTTATTACTGGTCTGTTAGTATCATCTGATTATGAAAAATAAAGTACATATTTACTTCTCCGCAAAATAGTAATAATTGCATCTAGTAGCAAATTACATTCATTGACTTATGAGTATTTAGAAATAATTTTTTTGCATATTTGGAATATTTATTGCAGCTTTCTTTACTTTTCCACATTCGTTCAAACCAATCCGTAATTTCCTGATGTATTATCCACGTTGTATGAAATTATTTGGACCTTTATGGAAATCATGTTATCTACGTTTTAAATGTCGAAACCAGGAAGGTAAGGGATTTGCTAGAAGTACTCGTACTATAACTAAAGTTAATATTAATCAAAATATTGCCACCAAATACCAACTAGACCTAAATTATCGTCATGGCAAAAGAAACTGCTGAATTTGTCATTTCATTGAAAAATTGCAAGTTAATATTAACAAAATGTTTAGCAGATATACGGAAAGTATAAACATTTAATAGTTTTAATGAAATTAGAGTTAAGGCCATTTCCTTTTATGACAAACCTATAAAAATTAACAGTATTTACATGTTCCCTTCTTCTTCACACCCGGTTTTTCGATTAGTCCATGATATGTACATTGAAAATTCTAAACATTGTTTTATAACAAAAACAAAATATTGTGTTTTAGATGACTGCTAGATGCTTATGAAGTTTATAGTATGGATACTTTCATTTGGGAAAAATGAAAGAATAGGACATTCACAATTGTTATATAACAACTATGGTTATAACTACATTAACAAACAATAGATATAAAATAAAGCTTTATTAATTATTGAATTTGTTTTACCATATCAAAATAATATCTTCTTGATTTCATTTTATATTTTAAAATATCGATTAAAATTTTAATGTATAGTTATAGCATTTGATTGAATTTAGTTTGAATGTAGGTGACATCTTTGCGAGCGATCAAAAATATGGCCGTATGATATACAAGACACATTTTCCAACTTATATATATGTAAAATATGCGTGTTAAATGAATATTTAATGAGCGATATGCATTAGGTTATGGGGGTATTACCGGTTATAATTTTGAAAAAGTCATTTTTTTTCATTTTTCAACTAATTATGCCTTCAGAAATCACGTCCTAAATTTTTTTGTGATATTCCAAAAAATGAAAAAGTTACAGCAGTTTGAGCGCGCGCACTTTTTTGGGTCGGTAAAAGGTATTTTCGGTAATTGGTACTGTATCGACAGTTGTTCACCGTTTACTTTCAAATAATATATAGATGTATATGCGCCTATGTATGGTCCAGGGATAGCAGACTGAGCAATTGTAAGTAATAAATATTTCGTTTTTAATAAAAATATTGAACAAATTCATAATAAAAAACTTTAAACGCGTTTTTCTCAAAATGACGTTCTTTCAAACGGCGGACGCTTAATCTCCGGATTGGCTCGACCGATTTAAGCCAAATTTGGTGTGCTTCTTTATTCAAGTATCCTGTGTGGTAATTTACCACAATATAAGCAAAAAATGAACCTGAAAAAAATGAGCAAGTAAAAAAGTGAAAAAAAAACGCGATTTTTTTTATTTTTTCAAACTATCGCCATTTTTTTTTTCCTTGTAATTTTTTTTAAATATTGTGGTAAAATACCACGTAAGACACCTTCCTTTTTAAAATGCCGTTTGGTTTTTTTGTTTCAGATTCTTCGTTCCCGACCTTATCTATCCGTCATGGGACGCGGCATTTTTTAACCTATTGACTTCGACGCACACTATAAATTATTAAAAGAGATGAAAAAAAATCAAAAAAAAATTTTTTTTAATCTTCAAATCATATATTTCATCTGTGGAAATTTGCAAATTGATATAGAATAAAGGAATTGAGAAAAAAAAATTGAAAATTAGCCTATTTTTTGTTATTATAACCGGTAATACCTCCTTAAGCGAATTTAGGTTAGAATGAATAACGATAATTTACATTATGAGTATTGCGATGTATTAATTGACGTCTCTCAAAACTTTCATAATAGGCCTTGTTATTAATCGAAATTTTTCTTATTATGAAATATTAAATCTTCTTTCATTCGATTTCTGAACAAGTAAAAATTATTATATTCGTTATATATTATTGGATTGGCAAATTTTATTATTTCAGATAACAAAATTTGTCAACAACAGCAATATATATATATACACAATTATATATAAATACATTATAATTATTAAGACGTATGTATATGAGAGAAATGCAATATGCAATAATGATAACATATGCTATCAACGAAGATGATGCTTACCTCCGATCGCTTGACTTTCGATGAAAAGTGTGACAAATATGCCGAGCACTATCCAGTAGTAGTAACTTAACATATTGATGAATTGATAATCTGACGGGTTGATAATCAGCCGATAATAGCTAGTTACTTAGTCAGAAACTTAATCAACATTTCCCCGAAACGGCAGTATGAGGCAGAATTAGAACGAGTGAAGCTATAACAAACATATTCGGCTCGAACAAACTAGCGAAGCAAATCGTTACAGTGGCTCGCATCCCTTGAGCGAGATATACTGATATAGGCCCGCTGGCACTTCAGACGTTCGTTTTTTTTTATATATTCTTTTTAATAAATTAGCTAGTTTAGGAAGCTGTTTAGCCAGAACTTTCCTGTGTCGACTGACTGGATGTGAATGAGTGACTATACAGTCGTTTCAACTGTTGCATTGAAGTTCTTTGGTAGTGCCGACTCACCGAGGGGTCTAAAGGTCTCCGCCTTTCGATAAGATAAAGATGAGAGAGAGAGAGAGAGAGAGAGAGAGAGTGAGAGAGAGAGGAAAATAGAGAGAGTGAAAACTATTATCTGCCAGTCATGGCAGTGGCTGGACTATCCTTTTTTGCATCACAGAATCCGCGTCTTCTGTACGCACGTCTTCTCTCTCTCGGTGTTTCTGTGAAATTTATATGTATATAATCATACACCTAACTTAACCAAGTGATTACAGAGAGCAATTGCGCCTAAACTATTCATACTTTTTCATTTATATTTTTTTAAATGTCAGCTTCAACTATTATTTTTTTGACTTCTGAGCTTATAATAAAATTAAACTATAAAATGTTTGATTAACATTTATCACTTATTTCAAGCACTAATCTCAGCGTATTTTTCATCATAAGTACATTTCATGCTGATTTAATAGTTTCAAATCACGTCTATATTCTGTATAGAAACTTGTTATCACGTAGTTACAAAAAATTAGAAAACAAAGAGAGATAGAGTAACAGAAGATCATCAATTCAGTGCCAATTTATAATATATAAAGGAAAGTCTCGCTAAAACTAATTCAAAATGTTAGTCAATAGTCAACAAAGCCCATAAACCGAATAAGAGCCGCTGATTAATGTATGATAGAGTTGTATGAGCAAATGTAAATTTACAATAATGTAAATACAAAAGCAAATGTAAATGTACACTAAGTAAAAATTGTTTATGTAAAGTTAGAAATTATATTGTATAGCAAGGCTGTGATATGTGTTTACAAAATTGCTTATCGCCACTCCGTAGAGACTGACAAGATGACCCCTATCTCTGACGTGACTTAGTCGATAAACGCGTTCACAGAGTTAAAACTTATGGTAAGCATACAAGCTATACTGCTATAATAACTGTCATGGCCCTTGCATTCCTTGATTATTACTTACCGCCTCGGTAAAAAATAATCCTTTCCAAAAATTCTTCTCAAATCTTTTTAAATGTATGGTCAATACAGTTATATGTATGTATATTTAAAACATTAATGTATTTAAGACTAATATTTGTTAGATGGCAAAGTGGTATAATAAGCATGTGCTTAAAAATATTTAAGAATTTTTTGGGAGTTATTTTTTTGTATCTAGAAAAATCCAAGTTACCTTTAAGTTTTTTCAAACTGTAATTAATTATATTTTATTTTGAAGTACACTTGTTAAACTTATTTAGACATGATTCTAAACCACTAAAAGTGAAAAATTTACCGACGTTACTCATTTGTATGAAGTCTTCACTGTTATCATAAAAAAATTAAAAAATTGACTATCCACTCAAAAAAAATGTATTCTTACTTGCATCGTGATAATAGTTTATAGTTTAATACTTGTTACATTACATTATTATACAATTCCAGCTATCAAAATATTATGTAGCATGCAATTGAATATTTGTTTATGAACGCCATAAAAAAACAATTCCATAAAAATAAATAATTGTAAAAGTTGTAATTTTGTAACATTTAAAATAAACACCACTTCTAATGAAAAATAACATATTTATTAATCTTTTAAGGACGGGGATTTTTACGTTAAAATTTGACTTTTTTTTTGCACAATATTTGTGCATAAAATGAAAGAATATGTTACGTGGAGTGCCTGACAAAATTGGTGGTCGATATATCGACCAGTCCCGTCCTTAAAAGGTTAACATAAATAAATTCAACATATAATTATTGTTACAATATCTGTATATCTATTATATGCTGTCTAACAAAAACAAATAATTTACTCAGTCACTATTGTATAACATCTACAATAATGAAAAAATAAGACGTAAGACTTTTATCACTTAGATTAGCGGTTGAAAAATTTCAGTTTTTTTTTCTGATCTTTATTTTTCATTACAACCAAAATTGTATACCTCTCTTTAATTTAGTTAAGTTATTCCTACGTTTGTTGAATTGAGCAGTATTTTTTTCATTTTCATAACAATGTTGTTTTTTTTCAGTAATCCCGTTTTATTTATTTATTTTTTTTTTTATTTGAGTCACCTTTATCAAAATCAGAAGGAATTTCTCATTCCTTTATGATATAAGTTCACGTTTGTATTGATCAGATCCAAAAAATTCCATGATTCATTATTTTTTCTTACGTCTTATAATATGGTAAAATTTCTTCATTCAAACAAAACTTTGCAACTTTCGTAGAACTAAAAATCTGCAAGTGTGAAGATTTTGGTAGAAGATTTCTATAATAAGCATATGCGAATTTCACGATGTTTTGATCTTATAAAAAAGTGATGGTAGCCATATTGAAGCATTTTATTCATGACCTGATTGGCTCAAATGAAAAAAACCGCGAGAATTCAAATTGATTTTAGTTGATTTTTGATTTCAGATTTAATTTAATTTGTTTTTAGCAAAAAAATAAAATATCAAAAATATAATCTTTCATTCATCATTTATGATCATAGTCGCGATGTCGCCGTCGAGCGGTGCGGAGGTGCAACCGCCTGACGCATCATCGCTACATAAGCATTTCAAGAGTCATCCAAATACAAAAGTTGGAGCAGTTGTGTGTTTAGTATGTGGTAATTTCTATCATACGAGTGAAATAGTAGCAAAAATCAATGCAGGAAATGCAATCAAACTAATAAACAGCTCATTCATAATATGCCAGGAGCATCCAAATTTTGCACTAACATCAAACTTGCCATATGGGGACTTAAGTGAACAAGCTAGTGCTTTTATAACACAATTCAAACTTGTAAGTAGAGAACAATTAAAACAGGAAATATTAAATGAGCTTGTGCATGAAAAGCAAATTTTAAATGAAAACGATGATAATATGGACGTAACACAGATCAGTGATTTGGATGAATTACAACAATTAAAAGCCGAAAATAACCTATTGAAAGAACTGTACAAAGAAACAAAAGAAAAAAATGAATTGCTCAATGAACTACTAATTAAAGAAAAACAAAATAAAAATGCAAATACTAACATTGTGAGAAAAATATATGCTGAAACAATTGCACTACTAAAACCTAAACCCAAAAGAATACCAAGATTAATAATAAAGAAAAAGAGTAATGATAACATAAACTTAGAAAATCAAGTAGCACATTATTTAATTAAAGACAAAAACATACAAACAAAAAGTGTACAAGTTAAAAATACTGACACAATAATTGTCAACTGCATGACCGAAGAAAATGTCACAGTATTAGAAAAAACTTTACAAAAAAAACTACCAGCACTTACTGTTCTAAAAGAAGAAATACGTAAACCGATAATTAAAGTAGTAGGAATTTCTAAAGCTTTCACAACAAATGTAAAAGATATAGAAATTGATATTAATGCAAGAAATTTTAGTCAATACGAAGAAAAATGCAAAGTAAATCATGTATTTACAAATGAAAAAAATAAAACAGTAACTGCAATAGTAGAAGTTCCATCTATTTTATATAAACATATAAAAAACAATAGTAACAAATTATTTATTGGTTGTCAAAACTGCAGAGTTTTCGACGTCATCAATACATATCCGTGTTACAACTGCTCAGGTTTTGGCCACGGCGGCGGAAAGTGTGAAAAAGCAAAAAAAGAGCCAACGTGTTATAAATGTGCAGGCAAGCACCAAGCAAAAATGTGTAGTAGCAGCATACTCCAATGTCCAAACTGCATTTTCCACAATGAAACATATAGTAAAAACTACAACGTAAACCATAGTGCAATCGACAGCGAAATGTGTGAAGTTTTAAAAATGAAAATAAAAAGGTATATTGAAATGACAGATTATCCAATTCAACCAACTTATCAAAGATATTTTCGTAGAATAACCTTTGAAACAAACACCCGCAAGATATATAACCGTCCGAGAATAAATAACAGTTTATCGTTATCATCGTTATCTACACCAAGTCCAACAGGTAATAAAACCAGGAGTACTAAATAGTTTTCTGCAATATTACAATATGGATAACAATTTATATGATATTATATTTGAAAATGAACATAAAACAGATAATATTGATGATATAAATAAATATATATGTAAAGAAAATAATATCATTCTATGTATAAACATCAGAAGCCTAAAAAAAAATTACAATAAATTGCTAGTATTTCTGAAGAACCTCGATAAAAAACCATGTATAATAGTATGCACAGAAACATGGTATTTAGAAAATCATGAAATGTTCAATATTCCAGACTATAAAATATATTATAATGAAAGTAAAATAAACAAATCAGATGGAGTTGTTTTGTACATGAAAGAAGAAATCATCGAAATTACAGAAATTCTTGAAATAGATAAATTAAAAATAATTAACTCTAATATTACACTAGAAAACAATAAAAATTTGATGCTGTCTGCAATTTACAGATCCCATGATTTATCTAAATGTGAATTCCTTTTGAATCTCAAAGAATTATTGAAAATAAACAAAAAATATAAAAACAATATTTTAATGGGAGACTTTAATTTTGATATATTGAGAGAAGAAATACTAGATCAAGATTTTCTACAAGTACTGCTAGAAAATGGATATTGCCCAGGTCTACATACCATAACAAGACCATCCAATATTGATATTAACAAAGGTACATATATAGATAATTTTTTTGTTAGGCTAGAAAAAGTCAAATATAAAACTTACGTCCTCAACGTACCCTTCAATGATCACTACCCAATAATGATGAGTCTAAGGAATAATTATAAATGTACACAAAAAACCCATTTCAAAATAATAAACTATTTTAAACTAAAAAATAAAGCCAAAAGAACTGTTTGGGCTGACATACAAATAATAAAAGACCCTAACCTAGCTACGAACAAATTAATAGAAAAAATACAAACATGTATCAAGGCATCATCTAATAACAATAAACACAATAAGAATAAAATGAACCCAAGGAGTAATTGGATAACTAAAGCAATAATGATGTCATGTGCACACAAAGAAAAACTTTATAATAATTGGAAAAAAGATCCCAATAATACAATAAAAAGACAAAAATATAAAAACTATGTAGAAACTTTAAAAAAAACCATAGATCTAGCTAAAGAAAAATATGAAAAAAATCAAATCAAAACAAATCAACACAATCCACGAAAATTATGGAAAATAATCAACAACAAAATTGGGAAGAAAACCAAAAAAACAATAACATAAATCATCTATTAATAGGTAATAATAAAATTACAAACTCAAACGACATTGCAGAACAAATGAATACATTTTTCAGTACAGTAGGCAAACAGATATGTGATAATATTAGACAACCAATAAATAGTAACATTACTCTACCATCTATGAACAACAACAGTATTTTTCTACATTTAACAAATAGAATAGAAGTTCAACAAACAATAAGAAAAATAGGCAACAAAAATGGAGGATCTGACGGCATCAACACTCAGGTACTAAAGATGATAATAAATCACATAAGTGATCCGTTGACCTATATCTTTAATTTATGCTTACAAAAAGAAATATGGCCTGATGAATGAAAAAGTACTGAAATTATTCCTATCCATAAAACTAAAGAGAAGTATCTACCAACAAATTATAGACCTATATCTTTAATATCAAATATTGCCAAAATTTTTGAAAAATTAATACAAATCAGGATTACAAGTTTTTAAAACAAACATAATTTATTTTGTAATAAACAATTTGGTTTCAGAAAAGGTCTTAGCACCAAAAATGCCCTATACTACCTAACTAACTCAATATACAATCAACTAGACAAAAGTAAATCAATAGCAGCAACTTTCTTGGATCTAGCGAAAGCTTTTGACACTGTGGACCACAAAATTCTACTCAAAAAACTTTACAGATATGGAATTAGAGGAAGTGCGTATGAACTTATCAAAAGCTATCTAAGTAATAGGAAACAAAGAGTTAAAATCAATGGTGAATATAGTCAATATCAACAAGTCAACATTGGCGTACCACAAGGTACAATATTGGGACCTTTATTTTTCATAATCTATATAAATGATATGTTACAATTGCTACCAAATGATAGTGTGTCGGCTTTTGCTGATGACACGGTAATTATCGTGAAAGGCGAAACATGACATGAAGTCGAAAGAAATATGAATTTCTACTTTAAACAAAATATCCATTTGGCTAGCATTGAATAAACTGTCACTAAACATTGACAAAACAGTTTATATGGCTTTTGGAAATAACTGCAATAGCAACTCAACATATCTACATATAAATATAAAGGGTGCACCTATTCGAAAAGTTGATAACACTAAGTACCTTGGAGTGCATTTCGATAGCCATATGAGATGAGACCTGCATACAAACATGCTATACAATAGACTAAAATATCTAACTTATATTTTCCACAAATTATCTAGGATAATGAGTACAGATAATCTACGTATGATTTACTATGCACTTTTCCATAGCATAACAACCTATGGTATTATAGCATGGGGTGGAGTATACATTGGAAGACTCAAATATATACAAACTCTACAAACGCGACTATTACAAATAATAAATAAAAACAAGTTTATAAATGAAAAAATCCATAAACATAGATCAAACATTCACCATGGAATCTTTAGTGTATCACTATGTCAACCTGCAAGATATGTTCCTAAAGAAAAATTCCGTAATAAGGAAAAAAACTATACAGTCCCTTAAAAGAAAATTAACAATCAGCATTAAAGATAGCTATACAAGAGCTTTAGCCACCTTCAATCAACTACCTTCTCACCTCAAAACTTTAAATAGCAATATAAAAACAATAAAGGACAAAATAAAAAAATGGATCAAAGGCCATCCATACTAGATACTAGATACAGGAATACAATGAACCACAAAATACACTGCAACAATTTACAACAAATCTATTACAAACTAAAGCAACAAGGGAACTTTGATAGTCTAAATTCAGCATTGGAAGTCCATGTGGATGAGGATAAGGATAAGTTTCTCTTGGATGTAAGGACATATTTGTGTTCACAAGGCACTTGTACACTTCATCAAAATCGTTCTCATCGTCGAATGTCTGAATATAACATGAAAAAAATGAAAGTATCAGATAACTACAGAAAAATAATTGAAACAATTGCAAATGTGATTGATATAGCATGGAACTCACAACGGATAACTATTAATACCAAAACAAAAAACGGATTCAAAGAGGGAAAAAGAAACAAAACTTACATTCTAACAAAAACAGATACAACCAACATAAATTTCATTAATAAATGTGAATACTGCACATACAAACAATTAATTGGTAAAAAACATATACATTTCATAAAAGAAGAAAGCAAAGAAGATCACAAAGAACCAAATATAGATAAAGTAAGATATAAACCCATAGAAACAGTATTTAAACAAATAAATGACATTGCAGACAACAATAGTATGCAAATAGAAACAAGTAAACCAAAAAATACATCAGGAAAACCGATTCTACAAACAAATAATATTCGAATGACCTATTGAGACATCAATTATCTTGGAAACAATAAAGCATTATTATACTTTTATAGAGGTATCAGAGGATATCAAACTTTCACTAATTCATTGCACTCACTGGAACAACAACCTAAATATAAAGATTTGATAGTTTTAGATGACATAGTATTCACAGCAACATGTAAATGCGATTCACATAAACAACATACTGAAATGTTCCCTTATTATAGAGTCACGTGTGCTATAGGACTTACTTGTCCAGCTAGACTAAATACATATGAAAGAATATCATATGCAAGAAAAATGAAAGCATCAATGACGACAATTGTAACGGCCAGACAAATGTTAATCAGATATTGGAGATAGAAGAACAAAATTGAAGATATTAGTGAAGTAAGCTTTTATAGGAAGCATTCTTGCTACCAATATTAAGCCATACTTCATTTGTGAAATATTATAAACTATTATACAAAATGACTCTTAGTTTTAAATTTTTTTTTCCTTTTAATTTCTTTAAGTGTTAGTAGTTTTATAATACCAGACCAGCAAACAGGTTTATCCTCTGCCGGGTTACAAATTTGTAATGTATAATTGTATAATTATTACTACTTGTTGTAATATTTTGTACTATACTCTGGTTAATAATAATAATAATAAAATAATAATAATGTAGTTCATTGTTTATCAGTTTTATCCCTTATAAAAAAGTGATGGATGCCACGTTGAAGCATATAATGATCTGATGGCTGAGATATAATTGCATGATATACTTACGTGGCGAAAAATAAGCATATAGGTGTGGTTTTGAGTTGAAATTTTACTAATAAAAATTCAAATCATCATAATTTATCATACGGATAATTTTGAAGTTAAGAAAGTAAAAAAGTAGACTGTAATATTGTTTATACACTCATAATATGAAACCAACAACGAAGAAATAGTTTCATACAAATAATATAGGTTGAAATTGCTCTAAATATTTTCTATTAATAATCGAAAATTTGGTTTTTGAATGTGTATAAAAGTTGTAATGTTGCAATCTTTATTCAAAAAGTAGAATAAAAGTTTAATAATAAATTAACCCGTTGAGAAAAAATAGTATTATATTTATTGCAGTTTTTGATATAATAAATCATAAATTTGAAAACGTGTTTCATCACTAATACACATTTTCGGCTGTGATATGGGTTTTTAAAAAAAATTGAAAAATCTACCTTTGAAAAAGGTAATTTTTTAAATATAATATGTTAATATTTGTTGGAATACTGGGATGAATTGAATAACAAGCACCTTATATTATTTAAGAATATATATATATATATAAGTAAGGCCGTACAAATAGTTTTCTCTCTAACAATATGTAAACTCTAATTGTTTTTACTAATACACAAATTCAAAGGTAACACAAAGAGAACAAGAACAATTGGCAGAGCTCCGAGTCGATGGACGAATGCGGTTGGAAAGCAGAGCACGCCAGTTGAGCAGCGCCGCACAGCGAAGACGGCGTGGCAAGCTCCCGCGCACATGCGCACAGTATTCCGAACACTCCCTCCACTGTACGCATATGCGCGTGAGCGCAAGCAGCTCACTTAGGTCCGTTGGTTTCCGCGTCTGCAAATAATCAAAGACATTCTCGAGCATAGTCAGTTATTAATTATATTATCTCTAATAGCTCTAAAAGAATCGAAAGGAAGAGGCTTTGTAAATATATCTGCTAAGTTTTCTTTGGATGGTACCCAAATCAATTTAACTTTTCCTTCAGTTACGCACTGTTTAATGTAGTCACCATGTACTTTAGACAATTTATTTTTAGTTCCTGTTTTCTCTCTATTCTCTAAGCTAACAATTATTTCTTTAACTGAATCATCAAAATTCTTTAGTTTATGGTTTCCTTCTTTTTGTGTGCAGCTGATTGAGGACTTATTATCGCATCTGATGATTATAGGGTACATAGTTTTTCCTAACATGTCTCTAAGAGCTTTATCTAATGAGATCATTTCTTGACATGCTTCGCTCATTGCGTAATATTCAGCATGACAGGTCGAGAGATTGATTACACTTTGTTTGTGGCTTCTCCACATAACCGAGTCTCCAAATAGTCGTGCAACCATTCCACTTGTTGAAGATGAATCAGCATTGTCTCTAAAACTTGCATCTGTAAATACTTCTAAGTTTTCAGTGACTCCTCTGTATATTAGTCCTATATCAGAACTTCCTCTAAGATATCGCATGATCCTCTTTACATCAATCCAATCCTCTATGGTGGGATTTGATTGTTTTCTAGCTAGTAAATTTACAGCAAATGCAATGTCAGGTCTTGTGACATTCGCAAGATACATTAAGCTACCTATTGCTTCCCTATAAGGAAATTCTGGTTTTCCCAGTTGTTTCGCTTTCTCCATATTTTTATTGTTTCTAACCTTGACTTGTCTAGTTATCATCGGCGTGTTTTGTGGTTTGCTTTCATTCATATTGAATCTCTCTAATACCTTTTCCGTATATCTGCTTTGACTTAATATTATTTGTTTAGATTCTCTGTCTCTAGTGATTTGAATACTTAAGTATTCTTTGGGTTCTCCTAATTCTTTCATTTTAAATACAGAGCTTAGGTGTCTCTTAACTTCATTAATCTTGTTAAAATTATTCCCTGCTAAGAGTATATCATCTACATATAAAATAAGTAATATCATTACGCCATTCTTTCTGTATGTAAATAAACAGGGTTCATTTATATCTCTCTGTAAACCTAATTTTTCTACCTCAGTTGAAAACCTTTGATTCCATTTTTTAGGACTTATTTTCAAACCGTATATAGCTCTATGTAATTTACAAACTCTATTTTCTTTCGTGTGTTTATCTAACATTAATCCATCTGGTATTTCCATGTATATTTCTTCCTCTAGTTCACCGTTTAAGAATGCAGTTTTCACATCCAGTTGACATACTTCAAGATCTAATTTATTGATTATAGCGAATGCAGCTCTGATTATAGATAGCCTAGATACAGGTGCATACGTTTCTCTTAGTTCGTATTCATTGGTGTCTTTAAATCCTCTAACTACTAGCCTAGCCTTAAATGTTGTTTTTCCTTCTGAGTCAATTTTTCTTTTAAGTACCCATCTACTGTCTATTATGTTGGCTTTATTGCCTTTCTGATTCATCGATGGTCTCTCTACTATACTCCATACATTATTTTCACGCATGGACTCTAATTCATCGTTTATTGCTTTAGACCAGTTCATTTTGTCTTTAGTTTCCATAGCTTCTTTATAATTGGTTGGGTCAGAGTTTAGCGTAGCCATCAAACAATAACCTTTTTCATCTTCTCCCAATGCTTCGGTTTCATTATATTGAGTTATAAAGGCAAAACTGTTATCTACTAGATTAGCTTTTCCTTCTGACATGGCTTTGTAGTCTCGTTTTATCTTGCTGCTTCGTTTAGGTTGCACTCTATTATGTTTTTCTGATAAGCGATCAATCGTTCTTTTTCTCTTGTTGGTTTTATCTGTCTCTAATTGTTTTCCTATGGATTCTGTGTCGTTTAATTGCTTTATGTTTTCCGAGTCACCGGTATTGAATATATCCATGGTCTCCTCTGGTGTTTCTTTATCATTGTCATTTGGAATAGAGTTTGAATCCTTATTCCATTCTCTAGTAATCTCTTCATGTTTATCAATATTTTTATAAGTTAATTTTTCCCGGAATTTCACATGTTTGGTTAGAATTAATTTTCCGGACTGAGGATGCCATAATATATATCCATTACTGGTTTGTCCTACTAAAATTCCTTTTATAGCCTTTTCGGATAATTTGTTTTCAGATAATGGTTTCTTTGCATAAGCTATACATCCAAAACGCCTGATCTTTTCTAAATGATTTTTCTTATTAGGGGATATCGTATTCAAAGGAGTTTTGAATTCTATAGACGAATTTGGAGTTCTATTATATACATCTACAGCTACTTCCAGGGCTAAGTTCCATAAAGACTTTGGTAGTCCTGAATCTATCATTAATGATCTTAATTTTTCTAATATGGTTCTGTTGAATCTTTCAGCAGTACCATTATGGGGAGGTGTATATGGATTCGAAAAATTTGACTCTAAATTTTCCCTTTTCATGACTTCTAGAAATTCTCCTCCTGTAAATTCCCTAGCGTTATCTGCTCTTATATAGCAAGCTCTCAAATTTTTACCTGTCAAATTCCTCATGGTATTTAAATAGTTTTCTAAGCATTCTCCTGCTTCAGATTTGTTTGTTATTGCATACGTTTTGGCAAATTTCGAAAAATCGTCTATGAAAGCTATTATATATTTCTTTCGACCAGGATAAGTAATTGTTTTAAATGGACCTATTATATCGGTGTGAGTTAGTTGAAGTGGATGATCGGCTCTAGTTCTTATTTCTTTAAAAGGTTGCTTACTCATTTTGGACATTGTGCATACTTCACAGTTCTTAATATTTTCATTAAATTTTACATTGCTAAGTTCTTTATTTATCTTTTGCAATTTTAATAGGTAATCATATGATGGGTGTCCTAGTCTTACATGCCACAACATCCCTTCATCTAACTCCTCTGAATATCTTTTCTCGAGTTCGAAAGACGTGAATATATCATCCATTGGTTTTTCGTTCTTAAGATCATCTAGTGAATAATTTTCGAAGTCTCTATATTGGCTAAGTTTAGGTATAGATTCATTTGTAACTAACTCCCTCCCAACTTCTGAATCTATGTCTTTATTGTTTTCTGTTTCTACATTTTGTGGGTCTTTTGAAATATTTTCTAGTGTTATTAACCGTGCTCTACAATAATATTTATTGTATGTTTGTCTATCCGGATTCTCTATTTTATTCTTTACTTCTAATTGTATAAGCCAGTTAGGTTTCTTATAGTACCCGGTTAGAAAAGTAGACCCGTCATTTTTATCGAATATTTTTAAATTTTTGTCATCTAGATATATACTAAATCCAGCATCGACAAATTTCCTAAGGGACATCAGATTTTCGGATATATCAGGGGCTGCTATAACATTGGATAGTCTAATGGTATGACCTTCATTGTTTAAGCTCTTTAGGTATAAGTCTCCTTTTCCGTCTATCTCGATATCAGCCGATTTGTTTTTGTTCGCACTTTTAATATAAGTTCCTGAACTTTTCTTAAAGTTTCGCAAGATGAAAGCTTTGTTTGTAATATGTTCTGTGGCTCCGGAATCTAATAGGAAGGTTATTTTATTGTTTATTGTATCAATGTTATTCTTACCTTCAGTAAGTGCTACTGCAGCGTTTGCCAGTTTCTATTTATTTTTGTCTCCACTTGGGTAGTAGGTTCTGCTTGCGCCACGTTTGCCTACTCTACCGTTATTGCGACCTCTAGGGTTACGACTTTTGTTGTCTCTATTATTATCGTAATAACCTTTGCCTCTTTTACTATTACCGTTACCTCTATTATATTTTCCTCTGTTACCTCTATAATTAACTCTTCCTTTTGATTCCTTTGACTCTCTATTGTTATTATTATTATTATTTGCAACGTACTCTCCACCACGGTGCGACCCGTCTCCACGAGGACAGGTTCTGCCTGTGTGGTGTGCAAAATCTCTGCATATGTAGCAGAACCACAGCCCGTACTGGATCAGCGGGCAAGAGTCAGAGACGTGATCGACATTAAATCGATCACATCTAAAACACTTGCCGCTGGGACCAGCACCGGCCGTGGCTGCAGCACTCGGTCTAGCCACGTTTGCTGAGGCTCCCTTCGCGGCGCCGGAACTGCGCAGATCGGCTTCGAGCTGTCGAATGAAATTTTTCATTTCTTCAAAGTTCATTCCTCTACCTTTGGTCTGTTTCGTAATTATATCCATTTCTCTAATCCGTGGATATGTATCCTTCACAGCTTTCATAAAGGCAGACGTTTTCTCTGCGTCAGTGAGGGGAATGGCTGTATCGCATAGTTCATATTCTCTAATAATTGAATCAAATTTATCTATGAATACTGAAACTTTATCCTGTTTATTGATTTTAATACTGTACAGCTCCTCTCTCACTTTAGCATCGTCTGTGTTTGCCTCTATTCTTCTGTGTTCTCTGATTTTTGTTAATATTTCTTTAGGGTCATTTATGTTGAGAATTATTTTGTGATAGTTTTCATCTAGATGATTTATTATAATATCTCTAACTAATCTATTTCTTTTATCAACTTCGTCAACATCGAAGATTTTTTTGGGTCTAGTGTTTGAATCTATCACATCTAATAATTCTTTTGCCGATAGTTCAGAGTTCAATCGATCCAACCATACATTGATATTAGCTTTGGACGTAAGGGTATAATCTCTTTTAAAAGATGCTTTGGATGTGGAGTTAGTGCTCTCTATTGTTTTGGCTAATGCATCAAAGGTCTGGTTTATTTGGTTACTAATATCGGTAGTAAGGTTGTTTCGGTTGATCTCTGGATACGTTGCATCAGGGTTAGTTACAATGTCTCGATCAGTTAATTCAGGAGCTCTAGTGTTATTATTATTAGATGTTGCATCGATATCAGGGTCTAAAATTCTTTCGATGGAAAACGGATGGTTTCCACCACTTGATAAAGGCGAGGAGGTTATCACGCTAGTGTTAGTACGGGCGTCTTTATGTTTTGATCCTACCGTGAGTTTTTGGATCTCGAGTCGCTTTGACTCGAGTGAGGCGTCCATAATGAGTCTTGCCTCTTTGATGGCCTCGTTAATCTGAGGCCAGGCTTTGGCCTGTAGCTCGGCCACTTTTTCGGCAGAGGCCATTATGGACTCGAGTCGGGTGGCGAGGACGGTGTTAGGGTCTTCCCTGGGCTGTGAGTAGGCCGAGCCAGCCCTTGGAGGGGGGCGAAGGGGCACAATCATGCGGGGGTTACGGGTTCTCGTACTGGTTGTTGCTGTGGGTCGCAAGGAGTTCGACGGCACGACGAACTCGGGGCCCTGGTCATCTGTTGTGTCGGAAGCAGGGGTTGACGACAATGCGTCACTGGTGACAGTTGAGGGTGCTAAGGAACAATATCTCCATTTAAACATTCGGTACTTAACTCTGATTAATCGCGGATCCGCACTCTATTACTCTAAGATTGTTCGATAGCAATCCAAGCTCTAAAACTTATTATATTTGTTAATATTTATGTATATACCTGTCTCATCCGCCTCCGTCTCCTGACCGACAACGCGGTCCCCTTCCATTGCCTCCCCCATCTCCTGATTAGCCTCGCTGTTCATCTATAAATAAAAATTGACCGAATGTTTCTTCTAACTGTTTATAAAAGGCGGGCTAACAATAGGCTTCTTTCTTATATCTGTCGGGTACATCCGACAAATACAGTCAGAAAGCCAACAACTAATTGCCCAACAAACCGGTACTGCTCCCGTGATCCCTCCTTTTCTATTGACCATACATAGCGCAAATTACTGGGGAGGGGCGATCGCTCACGTTTACAATACCAGGCTCATCACGCAATCAATCGTTAAAGTCGCAAGAGGTGTTGACTATACATAGTGCAACAACCTCGACTTTATCAGGAGATATCACGGAATATATATATAAATTTTTGGCTCTTAATATCTCTAAAACGGTAAACTATTCTTCTAAGAATTTAAACTAATTTTAAGATTATAGTTTGCAAGAACATACGTAATTTAATATAATTATTATATGTATATATATATATTAATGTTATATTTATAAATATTGAATGTTGATATTATATGTATTTAATTTTATTTTATATATGGTATTGGTTTTATTTTGGTCTACATTAGCTTAATCGTAGTACATGTCATGTGCGCAGGTAGTCCCATACCGGGTCACTGTCTGGTATTTGACAATTCACTCCATAGTTGCAACGGACCTTAGGTTGTGTCACAAGTACCGTTGTGAACACACCTTAGTAGCGCGCGCGCTCACTACCTCTACCTTTTTTTCCTTTTTCCTCTAGCTGTTTGTTGCGCGCGCATTCTCTCTCGTTATACTACTCGTTTGGCGCATGCGCGATGCTACTCTTTTATCGCGCGCTTTCTTGTTGCCTCGTGTTTTAGCCGGGTGTCATGGCGTCGAGCCCTTTGTTTAACCGTCACTCATGATGCCGACTTTCAATTGCATTTAATTCTCTAACAAGGCTATGTCACTCGCGAGAAATCTAATGTTACTATTTCTCTATGTTTACGTTGTTTGCCTCTAACCTTGATCCGAGCCATGTCTTTACGCCACTGCACGATAAAACGCGACAGAAAAACCGCACTATTCTGTAATTTTATTAATGTTGTAAATTTACTTTAGGATTCCAGCCTTCTTATTAATTCGCTCTAATATGTTATTCCGTCTCTTTTCTAATGATTACACGCTCGATATTTTTATTAGTCTACGACTGACTAAATGTTAAATAAAAGTATTCGTTCTTCGAGTATTTTGCGTATTCGGAATGCGACACTTTCCGTGTACTTATTAGCTCACTTTGTTTTTTTTTTTTATTTATCGCGAACTCGTGTTGCTCAGGTAGATTCTTTTTAGCTCACATTAATAATTTTTTTAACATACCTCTATGATTCACAAATTTTTTTGTTGCGCAGCGGAAGCGTGGCAGGGCCGATAACCTGTTGGAATACTGGGATGAATTGAATAACAAGCACCTTATATTATTTAAGAATATATATATATAAGTAAGGCCGTACAAATAGTTTTCTCTCTAACAATATGTAAACTCTAATTGTTTTTACTAATACACAAATTCAAAGGTAACACAAAGAGAACAAGAACAATTGGCAGAGCTCCGAGTCGATGGACGAATGCGGTTGGAAAGCAGAGCACGCCAGTTGAGCAGCGCCGCACAGCGAAGACGGCGTGGCAAGCTCCCGCGCACATGCGCACAGTATTCCGAACAATATTGATATAACAATAAGAAATAAAAAAGAAGGTAAAAACGCGTAAAGTTTATCTAAACCTATATATTTTTATTTTCCTGTATGAAAAAGTGATGCTAAGTGAAGTAATTTTATTTATGACCTGATTGACTGAATTTCGTCACGTGTGTCGCAATTATGAGTAAATCGGTCATAATAATAAATCGAAGTACTTTACATTTATCAATACAAATAAGTATAATAATTTGTAGGCATTAAACTGTAAATGACTTCCACATTCTCTCAATGGCCTAACCTTAAAAAATACGATAAAGTAATCTTAATGCACTTCAATTGCATTTATTTATTGGACATATAAATTAATTGAATATATCTTTATTGTAACAGTTAGCTTCGGATAAATATGATCAATATTGAGAAGAATGGTAAATTGGTATTTTATATGAAATTCTGCGATTTTATTTCGGTGCAGTCGGCACCGTTAATTTATTTTAAATAAATTTTGAAATTTAATTTATAAATGTAAACAAACTCTCCAAATGGTTTCAGATGAACAATGAAAAAAACAGTTAAATTAAAATAATATATCTGTTAATATGGAGAAATCCCATGGAAAGCTTGATACCATGAACCAATACGTTTAAAAAGAAACAAAATTAAATTGTTAGGCGCAGCTGATGGTTCTATCCTATCCTTATCCTTGCCTTATATTTATTTTTATTTTTTCGCTGACATCCAGCGTTGTGATTTGTTGATGCAAAAATAGAACGCAAAATTTTGAATTTTCCTATACTTTGAAATATTATTATTATTATATATCAAAGAGTGTAAGATTTCTATTTTAGCGATAAATTCAATTTATGAATAATTAACATGGATAATAAACTGCAAGAATGGAAATATGTTAGTAAATTGGTTTAAGAACATAATACGTTATGTTTTGAAATTATTTGTACAAATTGTTAATTTTAAAACCATCTCCGATACTACAATCAATATCGTTGTGTTAAAATTTGGTAGAAATAAAAAGAGAATGAAAAAAATAAAATTGAGACTACATATTTATCTTTTGTATATTTTAAATTAAAATGTATGCGAACAAAGGAAATTAATTATCAAAATATTAAACCCGTTAAATTAGAAGAATATTCAC
This sequence comes from Phymastichus coffea, assembly GCF_024137745.1. Lineage (NCBI taxonomy): Eukaryota > Metazoa > Arthropoda > Insecta > Hymenoptera > Eulophidae > Phymastichus > Phymastichus coffea. The sequence goes on along the minus strand of NW_026707067.1, from coordinate 43,176 downwards.
GGGTGTTTTCATAGTGGCAGCAAAAAGTACACGATGTTAAATGTATTACTCATACTAATATAAGATTGGAGCCATAATCACTACTATTGAATATATAAGTTTAGTGTTGTATAATAGTATAATAGTATAATAGCATTATTGATCTTAGATCGAATTAATCTTTTGAATAATTTTTCCGATATATCTTGAAATGAGTAAAAGTTTATCGACTTCTGAGAAAAAATGGGTGCATGTTCTATTTTTATTCATCAATAAATATTGACGTATGTAGTCTATTTTAAACAGCATGACTTATTCGTGTCCATTGAAATCTTGAAGTTAACGTGTAAAAGGTTCAAATAATGTAATAAATAATAATAAAACATTAAAAAAAAAGCGCGTGAAGCGCGCTAAATAACACTAGTTTCTAAAATTAAAAATTGGAGCTGTGCCTATGCAAAAATATGTAAGTAATAAAAGACTTTGGAAAAAAGTTAAGCAGGTATATTTTAAAATACTTTGCCTTGTAGTTTCTTGGTCATTGATGACTCATAAATTTTAAAAACATAACTTTTTTGTATTTCGGAAAGCTATGTTGTCATGTAATTGAAATTATAAAATTTAAATGTTTCAGTTATACATGAAAATGTAAAAAAAATTTTAATGACTCAAAACAGAGTGATGCTCATTAAAATATTGATCACGATGAGATGAATTGAATTGTACATTAATACGAGTATAGTTACTACAAAAGCCTTAACTAATGGAATAGTCCTGAAATTTTCAATCCGATTCATGATGGCTTCAAAAAATTATACGTAAAAGTCGAAAAAAATTCAAAGTATTACTTGAAAATAATATGATTTCTTAATAATATTATTTTTTCAAGTTTTGAAACACAGTAGATAATTTTTGGGTGGTGAAATGTTATTAAATTAAAAATTAAAGTATCAATATTCAATGACTACATACTTTATATCCAGTTGAAAATTTTTTCCGAGATAAAAAGTTGAGTCACATAAAAGTTAAAGATTCCATGGATTTCCCTATATAAATATAGCAGCACACATATTACAATAATTGTCAAAAGTTCAATTTTATCACCTATATTTAATCGATTTAAAAATTTAAACAATAACTATTCTTTTTAATAATATCTTTTCGAATAGCATGAAAAAAAATATTTATACAAATTAATAAAATAGGAAAAAACATTACCAACTATATTGGCAGAATGCTTTCTCAAAGAGAACATTCTTAAATGTAATTTTGACATTTCGTTTCTTTATGGTAATAATATTTTTATTAAAAGGATAATAATTTATTGAAATGTTTTTAAAAAAGTTGATAGGTGCACAAATTTACGAAATTTGTAGGGAAAATTTCCGTTTGGGAAAGGCAAATATTCCTGTATTTTAATGTAAAATTCGTACCTCGTAAATGGTAAACATAACATTCAATTAAAACACTAAAAAAACCAATACAGAAGCCAATAATTTAAGGTCCGTTTATATAGTTATTCAGTAGTACAAAAATACTGAGTTTCATTTAATACTATTCTTCATTTATTCTAATAAAGCGTCTAAAAAATTCCAAAAAAATAATGACGCAGAATAATTCAATCAATATAAACATATTGTTGAATGATGATAATGATATGATGAATGATATGATGAACGTTGATACACGTGAACACGTGTATCAACGTTCATGATACACGTGAACAAGAAAAACAAAAATATGCTTGAATAACATGCATATAAAAATATTTGGTACCTATAAAATTGTGTACAGTTAAAATAAAATATTGTGATTTCCTGCAACATATAAAATATTAAATACTAACAATAAGCAAGATATTTATTAAATCAAGTAATAACCTAAAGAATCTTAACATGAGTAACATTAATTAAGCGAATCATTAATAATTCTATTGGTGCTTTTCAATATGCCCGAAATCCTACCTATAGAAAGTAAAGGTATAACCAATTATCAGTCCTCTTCTCGCGGTCAACATCACCATAAGATATTCGAGAGAAGGTAACTTTCGAACCATTTTCCTTTAGATCATGACCAATAAAATTAAAAATTGAATGCCAATTCAGTAAATAACATGAATGATCGCAATACATTCATCTTTATTGAACGTAAAATGTGGACAATTCAAAACGGAAAAAAGTAGCAGACGTTCGATTAATAGAACAAATATATGAAATGTGAGTGCCATTAAACCTGAATATGATCGATGAGTTTATTGATATATAAGACCGAATTAATTTCAAATCAAGTAGGCCGACGACAGCCTTGTCTTCGATCGAGCCAGAATCGTAGTCTTTCGTTAAGTATTAAAAATAAGCCACATCGTATTTTTTGTTTTTTGATTGTACATAAATTGTACTTTTAATTGCATTTGAAAGTGTATGTTGGGAATTTCATTTTATCGAAAGTCGGTTCTAAATTTTTTTTATTTTGCTCTATATGTTTTATTTGTTGATTTTAGGAAATGTTTCTTCGCTTATTTTATAATGTTTAGTACACACTTTTGAATGGTACCAACAGAATTAAAAAAAAATTGATAAATGGTAGGTAAAATGCAGTTTAAAAAAATTCAAAATTGATTTTCTTAAGAAATCCATATTTTTTCTCTAAATTTTGCCATAAACAGATTATTATAAGACCTTCAAAATGTTACTAAAGAGATCCCAGAGTTTTGCGTTTTTTCCAAAAAAAATTTTTTTTACTTGTTTATTTTTTCAAATAAAAGACATGCAGTTTACTTTTAATGAAAAACTAAATATTTTTTGTTATAAATGCACGAAATACATAGTATATATTTACTCCATAAATCATAAAACATGGTTATTTTAATAAATTGATTAAAAAATGTTAAGTTGTAAAAATTATTGTTTATTTTAATTAAAATTGATCTTATAATTTTTATTTTTATTTTAGCAAAAAGTGTAATTGTATTGTAATTATAAATTCCTTTCAATGTATGATAGTATTCATACATGTAAACATGTATGTTGTAATATTAGAAGAATTCCTTATTTAGAAAGTAAATATATGAGCGGTTTATAAATAGATGCGCATTGTACGAATAAATTTGTACATAGTGTAACGGTCCAGTCTGATTTGCCTTTTCTTTTGTCTTCCACTGCACAACAGCAACCCATCGTACGCAAGAAAACTGAAGAAAAGCGATACTTGAGCTAAGGCGCTCTTCCTCGTATACGCGTAAATATGTTGGGCAATTCGGTGAAATCAAGACCATATAAGGAGCGTGACGTCACGAGCGTGGGAAAATTACTGTTTACAATGCAAAATCGATAATTGCACATTTTTTTTAAGGAACAAAAGCATTTTTCAGTCAATTTTCATGCGCTAATCTCGAATCTCAAGTTATTATAGACATTCAATATGTATTTGTTAGTTTAATTTAATTTACAAGTAAATAACGCTAGTAATTTTGCAACAAATGAATATGATGCAAATTCGAATATACAACAACGATCCTAACACCTTAAGACAGAGAAGTAAGAATTTGACACTTTGATAACTGGGGGGATACGTGTTGTGTCCGAAATTCAGGCCTTTGGTGTCCAACTTTCGATGCTAATTTCCTCCTTGATTAGTGTATGCCGGCAGCTCAGGTGATGACTCCTTAAGTCAGGTCGTGAGGACGTTTGAAATCGCGCGTATTTTACCTAACGAATAATCCGAAAATATAGCGAATTAATAAACCCGTATGTAACCGACCGCGGCTGAAAATCACTAACATGCAACAGGGGCAGGTTATCAAATAAGATATATATGTATATACAGACAATTAATAGTTTTATTGATGCATTAAAAGTTTCTCACATACGAGGTCGGAATAAATGTGGTCGGTCGAATCCTAAATTTTCATTAATCCCTGAGATACAATTTAAACGGTTCCTAAAATGGCGGAAAGGTCAGCGCGAGTAACAAATCGCAATTTTCTTTTATAAAACCTACGCTCAAATTCGGCTTGCGAAATGGCGGAAAGGTCAGCACAACTAATTAGTCAAAACAATTTACTTCAACGGAACCTACGTTTGTACTAAGTAACTAACGAAAGGTCAGCGCGAATACTAACTTGCAATTTTCTTTTGTAAGACGAACTTAATAAACGTGACGAAAGGTCAGCGCGAATACCAAGTAGCAACTTTCTTTTACAAAACGAACACTTAATAAAGTCGACGAAAGGTCAGCGCGAATACTAAGTCGCAAATTTCTTTCGTAAACTCTACACTCAATAACTGGTAAACGAAGGTCAGCGCGAATCCTAAATCGCGAATCTCTTTCGTAAACCGAACACTCAATTTAAATTCGCGGAATGGCGGACAGGTCAGCACGATCTTATAGGCACCGACGTCGACGGATCCACGCGTCGCGACGACCTACGGCACTGAACTATCGATTCCCGCACTTCGCGATTAATTAAAATTGAGCGGCATTTTGCCTACTTACAAATTTTCCTTGCGGTACTGGCAAACAAAATTGGCAACAGGGAGTATAAGAGGCGTCTAGCACTAAAGGTTCGACAGCGAAAATCAGCTAATAGAGACTCCTTCTCTCTAGATCTCCAATAGCGAAATATCTGAGGCGTCTAGCGAGATTAACAATAGAGAGAGGCTCCTTCCTTGCGGATATCCAGTGGCAAAATGGACGAGAATCGGCTTCTCGCGGTCAAAGATCGTTTCTCTTCTCCTCTTTCCGAGAAGAAATCTTATTATTGGTCGGTATGCTAATTCGGATATCGGTAGCGCCCTCCGAATTTTTATCATTGGTCCGTATGTAAATTAGAATAATACAGCGCCCTCCTTAACTCTCCTACTTTCGTCGTTATTTACTCTCTCTCACCCCCCACTAAGGTATCTATCATTAATTGTCGGAAAAGATCTACCCCTACTCTTATCTATTCGTCTATGCGGACGGAAATCAAATTTTATTCTAATTTGCCTATTGGTCGTGACGTCACTAGCGAATTTTGTCAGATGTTCGAATTCGGTCAGTTAAATTATTATTAAATCTAAAGGGGATAGTTGTCGCTCGCTATCATAATAGGGGTGTCGGCCGCGTGCGAATTTTACAATTCGATATCTGTTTCGTTTTCATTCTTTTCCAATTTAACATTTATTTCATTATCAGAGATACGTATATAATGTGCCGTTTCATTTGTAGCGCCCTCATCTTCGCATTTGTATTTTGTTCTATTATTTTATATCGTCTGTCTCGCTCTCTCTTGTTTCGTCTATTTCGCTCGCTCTGTCTCGCTCGCTCTGTCTCAGTCTGTCTCGCTCGCTCTTGTTTAGTCTGCTTCGCTCGCTCTGTCTCAGTCTGTCTCGCTCGCTCGCTCTCAGTCTATATCGGCGCATCAAGATGGCCGCTCAGTTCCTAGCGCGTACGCCTCGTGTCCTCGTGCCGGTTGTTGGAGCGCCTCCTGGGGCGCTCCCGTGTCGGTTCTGTGGTGCTTTTCCGGGTGTTAGTGTGTGGTCGCTGATTTTCGTGTGTGTGTGGCGCTCAGGATGTCGCCGATGGTGTTCGGCAGCCCGACACAGCTGATTGCCGGCTGCCACTTCATCGGCGATTTTCTGCTCGCCCCAGGAGTGTTAGTGCCTCGTGAGTGTTCGTGTCGGTGTCTGAGAGTGTAACGGATCTGCATGTGTCATCAACATGCATCTCCGTTGCATTTCCCAGTCGGGTTTTGCGTTTTTCTTTGCCGGCCGGCAACACGTGATCGGGAGTGTCTGTGAGTGAGTGTGTGCGTGCGCTCTCTTTTTTTCTGTGGTGCGCTCCTCTTTTTTTTTTCTGCTCTTTGAGCGTCCGTCGGATCGCGTTGGGAAAGTTTGTTTCGCCCATATCTCAGGCGTGGTCGTTCGGACATGAAAAATAATAATTATTCGGTATAGGGCTTGTTTAGTTTTATTTTGAACAACCGGTTACGGGGCGGCAAGGGACGGGGATGGCCTTTCTGAGGTGTTGCAAACAATGCAGCACTCAGGAAAGGCCTTGTAATGTGCCACATTACAATCAATAAATAAAAAATTTATAATTTATTTAAACAATTAACATTGCGTTGCGAGATAGCGATTCAACTGTCATACCTATAAAATTACTGATAACGATTGTTACCCGTTTGTTGATTTTATAATGGCTAAAAAAGAAATTCACAAATTCGTTATTTAATTATTGTTTAAAAATGGATTGTTAAGTTAGTGGTTTTTATTTTGAATAATGTTCTACTTATCACGAGTGATCTTTTTACGTAAAAAATTTTCCGTAAATTCATTGTATATTCCGTGTTATTTAATTAAATATCTAACTAAAATCATTTATAATTTTAAGAGGTGATTTTTCCTTGAAAAACGATTTATATTAAGAAATTTGTTATCTTCTACTTGATTTTTTAAGTTATTAAATTTCAATTTCGAGCGAGCCATTGTGCGACAAAACCTGTACAAAGTTTATGCGAATATCAAAAATAGCGTTGTAGGGGCTACCCAAGCGTAGAAAGGAGCCGTTTTTGCAAGTATAAATTCGCTCGTCGTTGCGGCAAGAAGACTCATAATCCTACCTTGCCTAGCAGCGCGATCATTGAACGAAATGAAGACTCAGCTATTTCCTGAGACTGATTTCATTATTCAGTGGTTAGCCTGCTATTCCTTTCCTTCACGATAATCTAAGTGCTTAAATCATAAGACTCTCTCTCTCTCTCTTATGAGAAAAAAGCAGCCTTAGATTATCTCCTCTCTAAAATTAATATTGCGTAGAAATTAGATTGAGTATTCGTTACGGCGCTATCGGGCTTCCGATAGATGTAACAATACTCAATTGTTTTTCAAACGGCCTATCGAAGCGTCAAACTACGTGGATAACACGGTGTTCGCTATTCGTTGATGGTAGAAATTGTTCAAATATTGCAACGACATGCACACACCTACATTTTCTCTATATGCGAGGAAGGGACTTTTATGGTCCCCTAGAAGGCCCGAACTTTTATTGCTTGCCCCTTCCACTCAAGGAGTCCTGAAGGATGCATTTTTACGAATGTAAGCAGTTAGTCCGGAAGTAGCCAGTGCAAGAGACAGTCGCATCTTGACTGACAGTTCCAAATGAAGTGACATTCAGTGTTTTTAACGTTATAGTGTGTTTTATATTATTAACTATTTGAGTAAAGACATTAGATTTAATTTGTTCATTGAAAACATTCATAGTGTGTGAACACGTACGGCGTTATGCTACTTTTATTGTGTATTATCCATCCACTGTATTTTATATTGATTGTGTATTATTAATAAAGTTCCATTTAACAATACATGTATTTATCAATATATAACAACAGATATATCAAAACTTATAGAGCTTTCACGTGTCAACTTCTTGCTTACTCTCGAAAACGCGATTATGAATATATCTTAGAGTCTGAACTATTTATTTTAATAACGTAACGTAACGTACGTCTACAATATTATGTACCTTAACCAAATAACAAATGCGACTTATTCTAACGCAAAAAAACTTGTAAAGTAGCCGGCGAGTGATCGCCTGGCTACCGCGCACTTACAACTAAACGAAACACGCAATACAAATAATCAACGGAGAGGAATTAAACAACGGTAGCCGACAAGTGATCGCCTGGCTATCTAATAATTCACGAGGCCGTATGAGAGAGAGAATAACCAGAAGAGAGATATAACCTGATCTTTATTTTCTCCTCGATGATCCCTGGGAGGCGGAGCTGGCAACTGCAGGGTAGGCCGATTGTCCGGCTTCTCGTCGTTAATGCTACTGCAGGTGGTGCGCGCTTTGACGGAAGGCCAGGGCGTGGGGCCGCTTAGGATGGAAGGCAGTCAAGCTTCTTTTTCGCAGCGAAACAATTGCCAAGATGATCGGCAGCGCGAACTAATTCCTTGGTCGACTGACCTCGATTACTGGCTGACGTAGAGTGACGCTATGCAATACTCCTGCACGGGCAGTGACCGCGCTCTCCTACACTAAACTTACTTAGCCTAGTTTTAGGCGGCGTGCGACGAAACGCTAATTGATCGCGCGTCGTCCGCCTGCCTAATAACTGCTTAGTGTGTGCTTACATGAGCTCTCTCTTTCTCTCTCTCTCTTTCTTTCTTCAACTACAGCGTCATCTTACGTTTTCCTTCTGTAGCGCTCTCTCTCGCTCTCCTTAGGCTATCTTAGTCGGGTCTGGTAATTTATGGCGGCTGAAAAAGAGGTATAGTATTAGGCGCATGGAGAAAGTGCACCTAATACAGACCACTGAGCCTTGCCGAGGGTAAAGGGGAGAGGCTTTTCACGACATATGCGCTTAAAATTTTTAGTTCGTGCGCTATCTCTGCGATCATCAGTGAGGACGTTGCATCCCTCCACCAACAGCTGAATACGTGTGGGGAAAACCTCTAAGATCCCTACATGTGTCACCGGTCGCATGACAGACGTTGCACACGTTGAGGTCATAAAGGCCCAAACTAGCCGTCGGTGACGTTGGCTAGACGAAAGACTAGGTAGAGAGATGCATCGTCTTCCAGGCTTATCATTGGTTCCTGCTTGAAGCTCCTAATGAGAGTAGGGGTTTTCCGAGTTCTCAATGCGTCAGACCTAATAGAGTGACAACCAGTTGTCTTGAGAGGATAGAGGAGTCTACTTCGCTCTCGCTTTACGTCCATTCTTTTTCTCTCGAGCCGATATACCTGTGCAACTTAAGTGTGTGAGTTGTGACCACGAGCCCTCTTCTACCTTAAGCTTCTGCGAAGCTACAACCGACCCGGTGACCCGTCGAGACCCAAGGATAGGACAGCCTGTTGCCTTGGGAGAGGACGAGACGCGTTCTCTGGGGTGTCTCTAACCACGCGGCTTTGCCTACCCTCTTCTCGGCTACGAGGTAGCGAGGGCTGACCCGTTTCTGAGACGTTGGAGCTACCGAGGGCCTTTTTATTATCCTGGGGACACCTTCTTGCCCGATTGTGCGTATGCGAAAATCACCGGAGTAGGTTTTAATAAGTTGAGTGACCATTTAACCGCGTCTTAATGTAAGTCGATAGATGTATTTGTATTGTAACATTTCTCTGTTCTTTCTTTTGCCTTTGTTTATTTATATCATTTAGATTAGTATATTTACGATTGCTAAATGGCTTTTCCCTCACCTACGAGTGGGATTTTTTATGCCAGCTGATAATTCTAATTATAATTATAATCCTTATTTCATTAATAAAGTAATAAGTTAAAGAATTATTGTTATTAGTGCAGAGTTAACCTAAACCTTCTTTATAATAAAATAAAATAAATAAATAACAAGATCATTCGGACTTCGAATCAAAGGTAATAATTTTAACTTTGTGCCTCTCTTCTTACTTGCACTTCTATCAAGTAAACATGGTGCCCAACGTGGGGCACGATTTTGTAATTGCATAATTAGAATTCTTTATATGATAAAACAGAAATATGTCACATCGTCGCATGTAAGAGAATGAATATGTGCGTTCGATATTGAGTCTTAGCCTGTAAGATTATGAATATAGTGTAAAGTTGGAAGGTCCACCACGAGCTTGTAGCTTTATTCTCCAACTTAGCTTAATAATTAATCATTCATTAACATTGTCTTGAAGTGTAGCATCATGCCACCAATCCCGTTAGCTCGATTTGTAGCGTTGCAAAATAGCCGAAAACGTAATTCGGCAAATCGGTAATCGAATGAAGGAACGCGATAATGATACGCTGAATCGAACCATAGTGCAAACCCGTATTGACGCTGTCAATACTATTTGGGCTGATGCATGCAAGACGCATAATGATATTACGTTGCGCGCGGATTTGGACGAGCATCCGTACACCTCAGAGAATATATTTCAAAATATGCGTCGCATGTACGAGGAAACCTTCGACTGGTTAGTCACAATAATCGCGAATTTTCCGAGCGGAGAGGAGCGTAATCCTCGAAGACGTGAACGTGATGACGATGATAAGGATGATTACCCAGTAAAATTGCCAAAGCTTGATTTGCTAACCTTCTCGAGTAGATACGAAGACTGGGATAGCTTCGCGGATCTTTTTACTGCGCTGGTACACGACGCGCCGCGAATCAAGGACACTACCAAGCTACAGTACTTGAAATCGTGCTTGAAGGGTGCGGCAGCCGAATTAGTCGAAGATGTAGCTGTTCGCGGTATCAATTACGCGTCGACATGGAAGGCGTTACAAGATCGATTTCGTGACCCGCGCTTAACCATAAATAAACTAATAGATTCCCTTTTAACCTTACCTTATCTAAAAAGGGAATCGGCTGCTGAATTGCTTGCTTTTGTTGACGAGATACAGAGAATTATTTGCGCACTCGCCAATCTGTGAGCACCGGCAGCACACTAGGATCTGCTCCTCGTTCACATCATTAAAATTCGTCTTGATTCCGAATATCAAAAACCTGGCAATCGGAATTGGCTGCAAGAGATCGCCAACGAGCTATTGATAGGCAGACTAACGAGACTAATTACATCGCGAACTTACCGAAATTTGTCGATTTATTACATATTTTCAGCAAAACATCGAATAAACAGTCTAACAACATCTCAGACACGAACGTACCAAGTGATAAAATAATCCCCGCGACGCAAGGTCAATTGAACGATGCTCGAACTTCATCCGTTCTGACGGTGAATACATGCAAAACAACTGTTCTCAACGAGAACACTATTCTTCTATCGACGGCTCAGAATAAGGTAATAGGTCCAAAGGAACGGCAGGCGCGTGCGAGAATACTCCTTGATCAGGGTTCCGAGGCTACATTCATATCTGAATCACTTGTTTAGTTTGTGACGGGGGAGAGGGAGGGGAAAAATAAATGGTAGACAATTTTTCCGGTCTCGACTGCCGCCAGCGGCGCAGTTAGCCGATGATGTGTGCAGCTTTTATTTAATTGAGTTGGGCGCCAGCTACCGTGTCCTCGCGTTAGGAGGGCAGGTAGCGCTGCAACATCGGCTGTCGGGTCCTGGGCCCTGCTGGTTGCTGTGATTGTTGGGTGGTTTCCCCGTTGTCTCCTTCCTCGCTGAAGTCGTCGTCGTATGCCGATTTCGCGCGGCTATCACCTATGGGAGAGGAGAGTGGGAGCGCGAAATCCTATATACGGGTTCGTCCGAGACCTAGAATACCGAACGAAAGAGAGAAGGGACAAACGGGTGGTTTTTAGCCACCCACGGCTGCAGCTCGTTCGACTAGTCAGGTGTGGTCCGGGGCACGATGGCTCTTGGCTTAGAAACGGGTATCTCGAGGAGGCTTCGCAGGGGCGCCTCGACTGACGGATCAGTAGCCGGGAGAGAAGGTTCCCTGCGGTCCTTCGTTGACGCAACGTTGACTTGAGCGGGCGATCATTGATACGAGCGGTCTCGGTGGGTTGCGAATGCGAGGTTCTGCCGTATTCAAACTATTTGCTTCACGTACTAGCTCAGGAATCTGTTCGAGTATATACACACACGCGCGGAATCGGTCGGTCGCGCAAGGTCAGGCTACTCAATCGGCCGTACTAACAGCTCAAAGCAATAATCCTATAGTGAAAACAAGAGCTAATAATGCGCACACAGAACTCGTCGGTCGAACGAAGGTCAGACGCGACTCGCGCAGTATCCGATCGGCCTCAGAAAAGAAATTTGTCAACGCGCGTAAGACTTGTCGCCCGCGCGAAGGTCATGCGGTATCCACTCTTGTTTGGCACTTAACAAAGCCCAAAAGAAAGAACGTTTATGAATAGGCGCGCACACTGGAAATCCGTTGCCCGTGCGAAGGTCGTACGACACTCGGCAATTTTATTTAACAAGAATATCGCATAAAGGAAATCAACGAAACTGATGCGCGTACGGGCAGTTCGTGCCCGCGCGAAAGCCAGAAACTCGTTAATTTTAACAACTTAGTCGAGGAAACTTGCGTAAGGGAAAATCGGCGGTTAACCTACGCATGCGCGAAGAATTTACGAATGTGTGCGCGCGCGTGTAGAATTGGTCGCTCAAGCGACACTCAACGTGACGGAACAACAAGGATGAACGTCCGAGAGGTCTGTGGCAAGGGACGCGGGCTCGAGAAAATCTCATGGGACGCGCGAAGGTCATGCGGCACTCCCGATAACGCGGACGTTCGACAATCACGCGACTCACAAACGGAAAGGGCTCGTTTTAAATCAACAACTCGTTAAGGTTAAGCGGGGATGTTGCGGTACATAGACGCGTGCACGCGAAAACTTGTCTTTCGGGCAACGGACAATGTAGCGGCGCAACAAGGAAATCGCCTGGAAGGTTGATGACGAAGATGCGTACAAAGGGATCGGTCTGACGCGCGAAGGTCATACGGCACTCCCGAAAATCTAGCGTTTAAGCAATCGCGCGAAGGTCGTGCGGCACTCCCGATAACGCGGACGTTCAAGAATCACGCGATTAACAAGGAATGAGCGTACTTACTCGGGCGCTTTTTCGGTACGATCGCAAGCTGTTGAGGTTGTTGCTTGTGGCTTGCGGGCCTGTTGCTGCTGCTAGGCTGCTCAATTTCTGTCGCTGATGCTAGGCTGTTCTGCTCCTACTGCTGTTGCTGCTGCTCAGGTTCTGTCGCTACTGCTGTTGCTGCTGCTCTGCTGCTCAGGTTCTGTCGCTACTGCTGTTGCTGCTGCTCTCCTTCTACGCACTTTGTTGCTCACTACACTCGCGCTTTTAGGCCTGGCTCGCTCCAGGGTCTCACGGGACGTCTGGTCGGCACCAGGGCTGAGCGGATACTGGCGCGGCGTTTTTCGGCGATGCGCCGCTTCTCCTTGCTTACCTCCCCTTAGCGGTTAGATGATTGATTAGCCTGTTGCTAAGCCGGGTATCAGCGCCGTCTATATCGGTATTTTTCGCGCGCGTAATTTATTCATTGGTCGTGCTTTGGCGCCTAATTTGCCTATTGGTTACAAAGGTAGAAAAAATTACAAAGGTAGAAGAAATGGATTAACATCAGCAAGCTTTATCTTAGCACTTCGTCGATTCATAAATACACGGGGACATTGCACACATCTTTACAGCGATAACTCAACGACATTCCGTGGAGCAGACGCCGAACTGCGAACCATGTTTCATAATCCCTCAGTATTTTATCAGGAAGTAGTCCTTCAGTTGGTTGAGAAAGGAATATCTTGGACTTTCATTCCTCCGACCCCGCACTACGGCGGTCTTTGGGAAGCCGGCGTAAAGTCCGCAAAAAACCTACTCAAAAAAAAACTATTGGCGAAAACAAGCTGACGTTTGAAGAATTTTCCACGGTGATCTAGGATATAGCTACGTGTCTCAACTCTCGGCCGCTCAACGCATATACGTCAGATCCAGAAAACTTGCGGGTCTTAACACCGGCTCACTTCCTCAACAAAAGACCTTCAGTTATTATACCGGACAAAGAAACACCAGGTATCCCACTCAATCGGCTCGATCGTTACCAACTACTCCAAAGGTTACGAGATCAGTTTTAGAAGCGTTGGTCAAATGAATATATGGTCCAACTTCAAGAAAGAAAACGGTGGCGAAACGATATAGATAATTTCACAATAGGCCAACTTGTGATCTTAAACGACGATAGGTATCCTGCATCTAAGTGGCCACTGGGGCGAATCATCGAGACTCATCCTGGTAAAGATGGCCTCGTGCGAGTTATCACAGTGAAAATAGTGAATAATACACTCCGACGACACATTGCTTGTTTAGCCCCTATTCACGTAGAAGATAAAGAAGAACTATCCAAGTGAGATTGAATGCGGTAGTTTTAAGGTGTGTATATGTATATATGTATATACATATATGTGTGTGTGTGTGTGTGTGTGTGTGTGTGTGTGTGTGTGTGTGTGTGTGTGTGTGTGTGTGTGTATACATATATATATATATAAACTCTTAAATCTCTAATTTAGCGTCGTATGCGAGAAAATGAATATTTAAGTTATTATGAAGTTTATTTATTTAATCAATATATTATAACGGGGTTTTGACCCAGCGCAGGTCGCTCGTTATATAATTTACGAGGGAGTGAGAAACAGCTCGGAGTGGGCCTCGTAATAGGCTGCGCGAAGCCTAACCCAGCAGCAACAGGAACGGCGTGGTACAGTGTCTGTTGCCTTAGCCTGCAGAGAGCGTCGTGTGGTCCTATGGGCGCTTTTGAGCGATTACGAAATTCAGGGGCGAGAGCCGGACGGGACAGAATTGATTACGATAGGTAAAGAAAGCACAGAGAAAGAGAGCAGATATACAAAAGCATTGAGTTTACTACAGAGAAAGGTACAGAGCTATGGCGCAGCGTAAGCGGGAGAGAGAGCGGCAAAAAGCTAGCGAGAGAGACACGTATTCGAGATGGTACTTACAATGATGTCTCGGCGTTAGCCCTGCAGACGGTATCCTCAGCCTCGCACGTGGCTCGCGAGGACGCGCAGTGTGCAGCTCGGGTGCAGTCAAGAGGCGGGCGGCCTTAAAGGCTCGCACGCGTGGTCACAGGAACTAGCCCACCAAAGGCGCTAGGGGCAATCTTGGTACCGAAGCCTCACACCGAGTGGACACTCGCGTACTCGCCGGAAACCGAAAAGTTAGTCACGGGTAGCAAAAGATCGCATGCACGTGTATAGCCGCTCGTAACACGTTCACGTGCTTCGAAGTCGCCGGTACAAAAAAATGAGTTCTTTTCGCGGTGCTTTCTCCTACCCCACTCTCGTTCTCGCGCGCGTCGCGCCGGCTTCCCGAATTCTCTCTCTCTAGCTCGCCCTCTATTAGCGCTCTCTCTGACTTACCTTTGGCTGCCATACATGTGAAAAAAATACATGATAAGTATACATATACATATGAGGATAATTATAATTATGTATAGAGAGAGACATAACGAGGGTCTAGTCACTCGTTATATGCCCCTCCCCCAGAACTAGGTAGCAGGGCGTACCAGGTCGAAAAACCTGTCTCTCTCCACCAAGTAAGGAAAATTAATTGGTAAAAAAAAATCAAAACATCGTAGAGGTAGAAAAATATATTTTTTCAACATTTTATATTTTTGAAGCTTTGGATGAAATGTAGCTTATCGCGACTCTCTCTACTCGCGCGGGTCGCCAATCTTATAAGGTAATAGGTGATAAAAAAAACGAGAAGAGAAAAAAAAACGTGGGCGTCAATGCCTGATTCTTGGGAGAGGGAACCTTCGAGAGCGAGGTCGCGAGGATGGTCGTAGCACCTAGATCTAGACCTAGTGCCTGGTCACGCCTCGTCTGTCACCTCTGTCCGCGTGGGTGGCCGTCAACTCTTCCTTATCTCGAAGGAAGGCTTCCCTGCGTTGGCGCGTTTCGACCGTGCTATATGAGTATGGCTGCTATCCGCCGCTCCTCCAAAGCTCGTGCCTCGACCAATTCGGGCAGTCGGAGGTTCGAGGCACTCTCGTAAGGCTGCAAGTGGAGCAAGCCCGCTTGCCGAAGAGGTCAGGACACGGCTCGTCTCCTGCGGCTCCTTGCAGGGCAAAGAAGGAGTTGAAGCCGCTGGTAGAGCTGGGGTCACCGTAGCCGCGCTGACGCAGGATTGCCTCCAAGCGCTCTGCGGCCGCCAGGGCGGAACAGGGAGACGCGTTGGTGCGCTTCGGGCTGCGGTCCGGCGAATCCTCGTCTTTACGGCCCTCGTTATCCTCTGGCCGGCGCGGCCTGCGCAGCTTCCTCTGGGGGAAATCCAGTGTGGTCGCCGCGGAGCTGACACCGCTGTCGTCGTCCGACGAGACCCGCGTCTCGCTGGCTGAGTCATCCCCTACCGCGTTGGAGTAGGCAAGGGCTGGTGCGGGAGAAGCGTCCCTGCGCGTCGGCGGCGTAGCGTTTCGGCGGGACGCGCTGGCTACGGCCAACGTGAGTGCTTCGTGCAGCACCTCTTCTAGCCACTTGGTGATTGGAGCCATTTCGGCACTAGTCAGCATCCTCTATAGGACGGAGCATACACAAAGTTAGGCAAAAGAAACGAGCTCAATTTGTTACATCAAGCGATAGCGCCTACTGGGGAAGTAGGAAGCTTTGAAGTAGTAGCAGAGTTTTAATAGCATAGAAGGTGAGATAGGCAGAAAGAAAATGAGAAAACAAGCAAAGTTGTAAGGTGCTAGTCCCTGGGACGCAAGCGCCGAGGGGATACGTCGACGGGAGCATGCATTTTCTGCTTGCGAGGACGGCCTCTTCTCCTTGGGGTGGTCGGTATTTCGCCTCGCACGAGGTCCTGCCATGGGTTTGTTGGGGCCTTTGGCCCTATAACTTCCGCGACCGACGCGTCGTCGTTCGAGGCATCGCGCTCGTCGCTTTCTTGCGTGTGATTGGGCGAGAAAATTTCTTTCAACAACATCGTCTCGTCGTTTCTGTTTTCTTCAAGGAGAGAACCGTCCGCCGCGTCATCGGGACACTGGGCTCCGTCCAAGCACGGTCGCAACTCGCAACGGCGGTTTTACCAACGTCCCGACCTTCTTCGTTCTGGAGTTGGTATGAGTTGGGACCGAGGTGTGCGGTAATGATGAACGGGCCCGCGAACTTCGGGCTGAGTTTCGCGGCCGTCTGGTTAGCGGCGGAGGATAGTACACGATTCTTCGCCCAAACTCTATCACCGACATTATACTTAACGTCGCGATGTTTAGTGTTATAGTACATCTCCTGTCTATCTTGGGCTTCCTGTGAGTGTAGCAGGGCAACGGCTCGGAAGTCGTCGAGTTTGTTAATTCGAGCGTGTCAGTTGTTGACCGCAGCCATCTCAAGGTTTCGAGCCACGGCGCGCTCTTCCTCTCGCTTCTTCGAGTTTGGCAGCTCGGGATGGCGTCCGTAATTTAGAAAAGCGGGGCTCGTGCGCACCGCTTCGTGTATTGTCGTGTTGTAGGCAAACGCGAACTCTGCGATATGCGCGTCCCACGTCGTGTGTTTTTCTTCGATAAACGCACGGATCATGGTTTTGATCGTGCGATTTACGCGTTCGGTCGGATTGCTCTTAGGCGAGTACGGGGCGCATGTTGCGTGTACCACGCCGAACGAGTCCACAAAGTCGTCGACAACTTTGTTGTTGAACGGCGTACCGTTATCAGACAAGAACTTTTTAGGGATTCCGAAACGCAGAAACACACATTCCTTCAGCTGGCGTTGGATGATTTTCCCAGTAATCTTACGGAGAGGGACACATTCGATCCAACGAGTGAAGAGATCAAGAAAGATAAGCAAATGCTCGTAGCCCTGCGTGGATCGCGGGAAAGGGCCCATAGCGTCGCCGGACACGATTTCCCATGGTCGCGTGACGATATGTCGTCCCATCAGCCCTGCTGGGGTGACTTGTAAGGCTTTGACCTGCTGGCAGATTTGGCAGTTCTTGACACACAATGGATCGTGATGGATTTTCGGCCAATAATAGTGGAGGCTCGCGCGCTTGTGGGTTTTGTAACGACCAAGATGTCCAGCCGACGGCTCTTCGTGGCATTCGGATAAGACCCGTGCTCGGTCTTCCCTTGGAATAACGAGCTTCCAAGCATCGTCATCGGTCCCGAAGAGGTCGCCGACGATGGGGTCAGGCTTATAAATATATAAACGGCCACCTAAAACTTTCCAATAGGGATTATCCGTGGGCTGATCGAGGACCTCCTGCATACTCCTGCGGTACCACGGGTCCTGTATGATTTCGCCGAGTGTCAATGAAGCGATTGCCGCGAGCTCGTCTTCGTCGGTCTCAAACATGCATGAAAGCGCATCAGGCACGACATTGTCCTTGCCCTTGCGATGCATAATATCGAGATCATACGATTGCAACGCAAGGGACCAAAGACCGAGCTTGCCGTTTGGGTGTTTCAAATTAGTGAGCCATTTAAGGCTCTGATGGTCGGTTACAACTTTAAAGTGATAACCTTCCACGTAGGGTCGGAATTTCTCGATCGACCAAACGACGGCGAGGCACTCGCGCTCGGTAACCGACAAACGGCGTTCGCACGACGTCAGGGCGCGGCTCGCGAAGCACAGAACTCGATCTTCGCCGTCGATACGCTGTAGCAAAACGCTTCCGAGGCCAGTATCGCTCGCGTCGCATTCGATGATGAACGGCGCAGCGAAATTGGGCCTGCCTGGGACAGGGGCCATTGCCAAAAGGGCTTTGACTTACTCGAAAGCTTGCCGCAACACTTCCTGCCATTCAAACTTGGCGTCCTTGCGGGTGAGCGCGTTAAACGGCTCACAAATCGTAGCGTAATCGTTTAAAAATTTTCGATACCACGAGGCCATGCCCAGGAATCTGCGCAAAGCACGAAGATTTTTCGGGGCTGGGTACTCGAGTATCGGTGCAACTCGTTCTAGATCGGGGCGTGTGCCATCGCGATTTACCAACACGCCGAGATAACGCACCTCGGTCATGCAAATCTTAGACTTCTTGCGATTGATCGTAAAGCCAGCTTCATGTATTCTTCTTAGAATATGCGTGAGCCACCGGACATGCTCTGAGAACGTTTCAGTAGCGATGATCACGTCGTCAAGGTACGCGAAGGCATAAGGCTCCATCTCGGGTGAGATGAGCTTGTCGGCCAACATCTGAAATGTTGCCGGGGCACCAGCCAATCCGAAAGGCATTCGAACGAATTCGAATAGCCCGAGTCCCGAAACGGTGAAAGCAGTTATCGGAATGGCCCTCTCCGAAAGAGGAACCTGCCAAAATCCGCTCGCGAGGTCAATTGCGCTCACGAACTTGGCGTGTTGGAGCTTCCGCAATATCGCGTCCATAAAGAGCAACGGATATGCGCTCACGCGGGTAACGCTATTCACCTTTCGGTAGTTTACGCAGAATCGGTATTCGCCGTCGGGTTTCCGAGTCATCACCACCGGGCTAGACCACTCGCTGCGGGACTTACGAATAATTCCCATTTGCAGCATTTTATGCACTTGCGCGTGCATTTCATCCTCGATCTTATGCGACACCGGATAGTATTTCTGCTTAATTGGGCGCGCGCTGCCAATGTCGATGTCGTGCTCGATCCATCCGGTGCAGCTGAGCTGCTCGCAGGAAGGTTCAGGCAGGAGGTCATCCATCACTCGATCGATTTCTTGTCGCTGCTCCTTCGAGATATCTTCGATACCCAAGGCCGCCAGCGACATCGCCTCCTCCGCACGAAGTGAGGAGACAATCGTCGGGACTTCCTGATCGCAACCTTTGATCCTTATCGTGTTGGTCTCGGGATCCAAACACGCCGAAAAGGCTCGAACAAAGTCGCTTCCGAGAGTACACTCAGCATCAGCCTCGCTCAAGACGAGTACGTCGATCGAATGGGTAACACCACCTATCGTAAAGGGTAATTGTACATTACCGATGATAGGGACATAATGACCATCGACTGCTTTCGCGCCGGGCCCGACATACATGTTGACGCGCTTGTTCATCGCGGCAGCAATCTGAAGGGGAACGGTGCGCGAGGCTCCAGTGTCGTACAGAGCCCTGCAAGTAAATTGACCGATGCTAAGCGTCAGCCACCATCTGGGGTACTTCTCCACCAACGCGCTCGCCGCAAAACTCTCGGAACGCGTTGGCGCTTCTCCCGCGGGGGCATCTGTAGCGAAAGTCCGGGTCGCCATCGGAACGGTAGGGACCCCATCTACGCGTTCCTCTCCACGTTTTTTGGCGCCTCGATTTTTGAGCACTCGGGACAGGTGGCTCTGGTGTACCCAGGCCAGCTGCAGTCCCAACAGAGTAATTTCTCAGCATCGGGGCCGGGAGGCTTGCTCTTGTTTTTGTCCGACTTGGGAGTAATGACTTGGGCCCGACCGTTTCTTGCCGGGCGGCCACGGCCGCTTACCCCGCCCCGTCTCCCCTCGCGTTAACGCGGGTAAGCCGGAGGTTTGTTATCTTTCGAGGAGCTGGTAGAGACTGATTCCTGTACTGCACTCTTATGGGGGGCTGGAAGCCCTTTCTTAGCCGCTGCTAGTTGCTGCCACTTTTTATCGAAAAACTTTTGGAAAGATTTTTCGAAGTCGGCCTCGGAGAAAGGGGACTTTTCTACCACAGACGCGATGCTCGCTTTGGCCTTCGCCGGCGCTTTAACCCTAGGCTGGTATGCCGCGTCAGGCAGCATGCTCTGTTCCGCGGAGGGGGGGGGGGGCTTTCCAGTGCTCGTCGGACTCCGCGATCTCTACTTCCATTGCTTTAGCTAACAACTGCGGCAACGATGTGAAATAGTTCTGAGTCTTTTTCAACTCTTTCTTCAATTTAGGCAACATATTATCGATTGCCAAATTGATCGGGTCTGCGATGCTCCATGGTCTTTCGAAGCGACTAAAAATAGTATTCAGCGCTGCGAGGTAATCACGGACCGGTTCATCGGGGCCCTGTGTCCGCAGGTGCGCTTCAACCGATAGGTTGCGGTTATACTTCCTAGATTTACTATAGGCGGATAGCGCGGCATCCCTGAACTGCTCATACGACGCCCACGTGGGCCGCAACAAGCGGTACCATCGAAGCGCGGATCTGCGAAACAGGGTGGACAACGAGTCTAAAAGCTCGTCTTCCGCTATTCGGTCTAGGCAGCAGTTTTCCTCCACACGCTCCAAAAATTCCTCGATGCTGATAGTGCTGTCTCCCGCAAAAGAAATCTTCCATTCCCTGATGGTTTTCCCTAGATTCCTAGTTGAACTCATCGAGCGGGAGGTTGCGAGAAGTGGACTCGATCGCTAATTGTGGATCGGGGATGTGAGGGATCGCGTTGGAAAACTCCGCTTCCGTTAATCGCGTGGCCGCTTGCATCCTGTCGGTCGGTCTCACTGGTGCGGCTGAATATACTGTTGGCTCTGTCGCGTATTGTGTTGTCTGCTGCTTCGTTGTCGAGCAGAAGATTCGTGCATGGGGATTTAGATTCGGACTGGCTACAGTCAGGTCAAAGTCCGGATCGATGAGGCTGTACGTATCGCGAAAGTTGACCGCTTTATCTGCGCGAGTCGCGTTAAACCGTGTGCACTCGTTTTGTTGTTGAACTGTTACTTCTGCTGCTTGTAGTCTGGCGAGGAGGTTATTATTGTTCGCGGTCTTCAGATCTTTATTTTGTCTTATCAGCTTGTCGTGTTCGTTCGACATAGCTTCTAAACAGTTTTGAAGATCAAGAATTTGTTGAGCCTTTGTACGTTCCGCTATCACTGCTCGTTTTAGCTCCTCGGCTGCCAAACGTGGCATTTGTTTAGGTTCACCGCAAAGCAGATTAACACATACGAGGTTTTCACGATAATTTATCGTACTTGGGGTGCCTGTTGTAGGTATCGATGCCTCGTGCGAGCATGTTGTGTTCGTGTTGGCATGACGTGATTCACTTGAGCCTACGTTTGCTACTGATACTGTGCACGGCGGTGTTGACTGCGATGTCGGCATGTGGGTGCTCGTAATTACCACGAACGTCGGTGTGTATGTGTGTACCGCGTCTCGCGTAAGTGTCTCGTGTGTATTAGCTGTTGTTGTGAGCAACATGTCGCCGTTACTCGTTTCTTCTATTTCTTGATTATTTATCATATATTCTTCTATGTCTTGACTAACGGCGTTAACGAGGTCTTCACGCAATTCTCGCGGTAGCGCGTCTGATTTTATAAAAGTGAGACAAAGATTATTGCGCCGCGTTATCGTTTCGTGATCCTACGCGTCTATAGTTTGTATGAAGTCTTTTTCTTCGTAGTCGCCTTGCAGTCGTCTATATAAGCGGTTCGCGCGTTCGTATATCGTACCGTCTGCCACGAGTTCAAGATTTTCCAAAACGTTATCTATTCTATCACTTGGCAAACTCTTAATCCATTCTTTAATGTAGTTGTCGATTTTTTCTTTTATAATTGTTAGGTCGGTTATATCTTTTTCGGCCATTTTTAAATTTTTTTCTACAAAACTGATAACGAAAAACAATAGTTTTGGAATATCCTGAAATAGTGGATATTAATTGTAGACCGCGTAACAATTTTTAAGCGAATACGCCAGATTGTTGCCAGCACGCGCAGCGGAAAATAAATATTGTTACGCTTGTACACATACGTTTCTAAATACGAAGAATTACAACTCTCGCTCGCACGCTATGTTAAAATTTTAAGGTGCTGAAAACCAAGAGGCTTGTTTTGGTCGTGCGCTACGGCTAGCTTCTAAACGTAAACAATTCTCCTCTCGTCGCGCGCGTCGCATTCCTCGGCGGATTCCACGAACACGCGCTTTCGCTATACAATTATGATTCGAATTTCGTAGTTTTCGCAAAAGCTATCAAACCCATGTGTTGTTGGGCGCTATAATATAACGGGGTTTTGACCCAGCGCGGGTCGCTCGTTATATAATTTACGAGGGAGTTAGAAACAGCTCGGAGTGGGCCTCGTAATAGGCTGCGCGAAGCCTAACCCAGCAGCAACAGAAACGGCGTGGTACAGCTTCTGTTGCCTTAGCCCGCAGAGAGCGTCGTGTGGTCCTATGGGCACTTTTGAGCGATCACGAAATTCAGGGGCGAGAGCCGGACGGAACGGGATTGATTACGATAGGTAAAGAAAGCACAGAGAAAGAGAGCTGATATACAAAAGCATTGAGTTTACTACAGAGAAAGATACAGAGCTAGGGCGCAGCGTAAGCGGGAGAGAGAGCGGCGAAAAGCTAGCGAGAGAGACACGTATTCGAGATGGTACTTACAATGATGTCTTGGCGTTAGCCCTGCAGACGGTATCCTCAGCCTCGCACGTGGCTCGCGAGGACGCGCAGTGTGCAGCTCGGGTGCAGTCAAGAGGCGGGCGGCCTTAAAGGCTCGCACGCGTGGTCACAGGAACTAGCCCACCAAAGGCGCTAGGGGCAATCTCGGTACCGAAGCCTCACACCGAGTGGACACTCGCGTACTCGCCGGAAACCGAAAAGTTAGTCACGGGTAGCAAAAGATCGCATGCACGTGTATAGCCGCTCGTAACACGTTCACGTGCTTCGAAGTCGCCGGTACAAAAAAATGAGTTCTTTTCGCGGTGCTTTCTCCTACCCCACTCTCGTTCTCGCGCGCGTCGCGCCGGCTTCCCGAATTCTCTCTCTCTAGCTCGCCCTCTATTAGCGCTCTCTCTAACTTACCTTTCGCTGCCATACATGTGAAATAAATACATGATAAGTATACATATACATATGAGGATAATTATAATTATGTATAGAGAGAGAGACATAACGAGGGTCTAGCCACTCGTTATAATATTTATAAAAATAAGCAATCTACTCTACGTTTAGTTAGTCTGTTTTTTATGGATTGTAAATTTTACTATGTCATATGAATTTAAGATTAATAAAAAATACAAAAATAGTTGAAAATTTCTAAACATAAAATGAAGGTAATTATGTATAGAATAAAGATTTTAAGGTAAAAGAACGAAACACTATCAACACAGAGCTGTTAAATTGCCTTACACTTACGCATAGTTATTCCTTATGAAATACAAAATAAAGTACCCTAATCGCGATGGTCACTTGGTAAAATAAGGACTTACTTCGCTGATATGGTGTTTGCTGTCTGCGATTTTTGGACAATCTACGTGGCGTGGTCGCAAAAATCGCTTACCTTGGCATTCACCCTGCGCTCCGTGGGAAATACGCCGAAAACCATGGAGAGGGTAGTGGCATTTGCACAAACTGCACGTTTACAGTCATAGTCAAAGTAAACACCCGTTATAGTCAGCGATGCATCCAAAATCTTGAAGAATTGTCAAAGTTTGCACGCACACACTATGGTTCCCTTGCCGCTTACACCTAGCCGTGCCTCCTTGGAGTATTTCTTCTCTCTTCTTATAGATGTTCGCTTACAAGGGAACCACCCCAACCCGACCTCACCGATTTAAATGATTTTGGGATATGTTGTAGTACTTTAAAAAAAATTAGATACGTGTTTTTTTTATCGGCCCATAAGGACTTTTAAGGGGTGAAATCCACCCTAGAAATCAACCCCTAAAATCAGTTTTTTTAATATTTCTCAGCAGCAAATGAAAATTTTTCAGTAAACTCAACGTTAAAAAATTTCTTATAAAAAGGCGCTTTGAAGGACATAACATTTATACCGAAGGGTTGCAACCCCCTTTTTAATAGGGGTAAATACACTATTTTTTGTACTGTTTTACGACATGTAATATAGTAAATCAGCTCGAGTGATTTAAAAATCGCACTGATAATGAGAAAATACCAAAATTAAATTGACGTGTTTCCGAATTTAAAAAAAAAATATTTAAGGAGTTTTTCACCCCCTAGAAACCACCCCCGTCAAACTATCAGCAGGTTAATCCACCTAACCCTGGGATAAACAAGTTTAGTCGTTTGTTATTTCTTGAAATAATTTAATCCTATGTATGAGCGAGCTACCTCAACTAACCAACCTGCCTCTAATCCACCAAACCCCCATAAACCACCCTTACCGAACAACATGCAGGCTAACCCACTTAATCCTGGGAATTTTACACCATAAGCGAGTTATCCTAGCTGTATAACATACGAGGTGTGTTCAAAAAGTACCCAGAATGATCGTTTTTTCCAAAAAAATATTTATTTATTCGTTTACATCACACAATGTGGTCCCCTTCAAAGTAATCCCCCCTAGATATAATACACTTATGCCAACGGTTTTTCCAATCCTCAAAGCACTTCTCAAAAGCACTTTTCGGTATAGCCTTGAGCTCTTCCAACGATGCAGTCTTTATCTCTTCAATCGTTGCAAATCTCCGTCCCTTCATAGGTCTCTTTAGTTTTGGGAACAAGAAAAAGTCACATGGGGCCAAATCCGGTGAATATGGTGGCTGAGGCATGATTGTGGTGTTGTTTTTGGCCAAAAAATCTCTCACAAGCAAAGATGAGTAAGCAGGGGAATTATCGTGATGCAAAAGCCATGAATTGTTTTTCCACAATTCTGGGCGTTTTCTTCGCATTGCTTCTCGCAAACGTCGCATAACTTCAAGGTAATACTCCTTATGACCTTGGGATAAGGACTCATGGTGCACCACGCCCCTGCAGTCAAAGAAAACTGTAAGCAAAACCTTCACATTTGATCGAACTTGACGTGCTTTTTTCGCTCTTCGTGACGTTGAATGCTTCCAGGTGGACGATTGTGCTTTGGTTTCGACATCATAACCGTACATCCATGTTTTATCACCAGTTTAGCAGTTTTGGAATGAATTTTGCTGCCACCCGTTTCATGCCCAAAACATTTGAAAAAATGTTATGACATGAGCCAATTGATATGCCAACTTCATCAGCAACTTCTCTAATTATAATCTATTTTATTTTCCTTCGAAATATTACTAATCTCATATATAAACAATGGTTAAGGAAAATCCCTCATGTAATTAAAACAACACTCTTGAAATTTCAACGTTTCGCCATAAATTCATGGCCTCTTCAGGAAAACTTTATTAAAAAAAATTATGAACAATTAAAAACTTTTTTTTTTTTTAAACAATTCGACATGATCATAATACTACAGTACACATCTAACAATAATAATAAAATCATTCGTACTCACAACTATAGAAAACCTAAGTCATAGTAATGTCAATTAATAAAATATTTTTACTATTCAGAAACAAACCGAAAAGTCAGAGATATAAAATGAACTGTGAATTTAAAAGTGGTACAACTGTCTATATACTAGAAATGTCAATATAGTAAGCAATTAAACAACCAATCAGAGTCAAGCACGAAACGGAGATGCCCGAACAATTCGAATCACACAAATAAAATTCAATGACAAGAGCGCATCTTTTTTACAACATTTACAATCCGACAGTATTGTTTATTGAGAAGCTTCACATCTTCTTTTCTGTTAATCGTGTTATCACTAATATTAATATTAATCATCTCAGATGTAATTCTTTTTTTGTAATTTGATTCTCTATCCAAAATAACTGTGTTTTCCCAATCAAATTCATGGTTAGGAAAATTCTCTATGTGAGAAGATACTGGTAACTTATTTTTTCCTATTGAATCTTTGTGTTCTTTAATTCTCTTTTTTAAACTACGTTTTGTTTCCCCCACATAATTCGCAAGGCATGATTTACAATTGAATTTGTAAACGACTCCAGTTTCATCCCACTTTGACAATTTGTCCTTGCCTAGTTTAATTATATTATTGAGTTTTTTGCTTAAAATAGGAACACATGTGATTTTAAATTTCTTAAAGATAGAATTACAATTATAATAAAAATTCTCACATAACGGCAGTGGTAGTATAGTGTCTTGATTATATTGTTTATTATTGTGAACTGATTCAATAATACCTTTGATTTGTTTGTATCTATGTTGTCTTAGTCTACGATTGATATTTGAGTTTATGAATTTAATCGGATAATTATTTTGTAATAATGTTTTTTTTATTTGTTCAATATTAGCATCATGAAAGGTCGGATCTGATAAACGTACTGCTCTATCAACTAAATTAGAAATAATATTTTTCTTCTGTTGAATAGTGTGATTAGAATTGTAATTCAATAGTCTGCCTGCTGAAAGTGGTTTCTGATACTAATTAGTATAAATAGAATTGTGATTTCGGTAGATAGTTACATCAAGAAAATTTATACTGTTGTTTTGTTCTATTTCATAAGTGAATTTCAAATGTCTGTTATAGCTGTTAAAAATGTCTAATACTGATTTATTAATTGACATTACTATGACTTAGGTTTTCTATAGTTGTGAGTACGAATGATTTTATTATTATTGTTAGATGTGTACTGTAGTATTATGATCATGTCGAATTGTTTAAAAAAAAAAAAAGTTTTTAATTGTTCATAATTTTTTTTAATAAAGTTTTCCTGAAGAGGCCATGAATTTATGGCGAAACGTTGAAATTTCAAGAGTGTTGTTTTAATTACATGAGGGATTTTCCTTAACCATTGTTTATATATGAGATTAACTTCTCTAATTGTGATTCGGCGATCATTCAGAACCATTTTTTCCACTTTATTCACATTTTCATCGATTGTTGACGTGCTGGATCGACCGGAGCGTTCGTCATCTTCAACGTCTTCGCGGCCATCTTGGAAACGCTTACACCACCCGTAAACACTTGTTTTTTTCATAGCAAGCTCACCATAGGCTTTTTGTAACATTTCACACACTTTGTTACACTTTATTTCATTTTTTACGCAAAATTTAATACAAATTCTTTGATCCATGTCTTTTAAAAAACGAAAATCGCCGAGCTCATAAAAACACGTCAAACCTTAGCGACTACCGCAGACAAAGTAAACAGTGAATATAGCTGAAAATTTTATCACAATTCAGGGGCATGTATACCAACACAATAAAAAAATATTTTGACAATCGGACTCTCCAGACCCACGAAATTTAAAAATTCCGGTTGTTTTTTGAACACACCTCGTACCTCTTATCCATCTACCCCTAACCTATCTAACCCCCACCCTTATAAACCAACCTTACTGAAACACAAGCAGGCTAAACCTCCTAACCCTGGGAAACACGAGTTAAGTCGTTTGTTATTTTCTGAAATAATTTAATCCTACGCCTAAGCGAGCTACCTCAACTAACCAACCTGCCTCTAACCCACCCCCCATAAACCACCCTAACCCAACCAAATGTAGGCTAATAGACCTAACTTTGGGAGAATTGAGTTTATCAGTTGCTTTTTCTTAAAATAATTGATTTCTACACCGTACGTGGGGTATCCCATTTTGTTTTTTTGATAAAATATATCTGTAGCTCAAACATAATTCATGACAAATAAAAATATATTTAATACATTTTATTTTAATAGTACCAAAATGGCGAGAAATATCTCTTAAAAATAAACATGAGAATAACACGAGGTCTAATTATCATTTATAGATCTATATATATATATTTATATTCGTATGTAGATACATAAATATATTTACGTAAGAGCCATCGTACGCGATACTACATATATTTTGATTTTTCATAATAATTTTCATCTTTTTCTTTTTTTTATTTATTGGTAAATTAAAATGTATCATTCAACGAATTCCTTACAGAAATGATAATCATCGAAAAAGTGTTTGAAACATAATGATCTTTTACACCAACCACACCGTATTATAGCAACATTTTTACATGCTTCTACTTCGCAATGTATATTGCAAGAATCTCCAAAACTAAAATCAACAGGGTTATCTGTTTTAGCTGGTTTTTCAGCAATGTAGCTTTTATACCAAGCGTATTTAAAAATATTTGTATATCTTGGTGCAGAAAGCTGGTTATGGACAAGAGACTGCATTTTTATGATGTTATTTCTTAAATGTAGATTCATTTCATAGTCCATTAAAATTACTTGATCTGATAAACGTCGAACGAAATTTTTCCAGATACGAAATCCATAAACATCGAGTGGTTGGATGTTCCTTATCGTTCCCTATACTAACTTGTCGTTAATTTTCCAGATTTAGATGCTTCCATATGCACATTTTCTGGTCTAAATAATGAAGATTCCACTATGGGACCGAATTGACCACTTTTTTCTTTTAATACTATAAAAAGTGGTGATAAAAGTTTCCCGGTTACTGATATAGTTGGCTGAATTGTATAACTGTGCATTGTCGATGAAACCGACTGTACCAGACATTGCACCTGCTTTTCTCCTTCAACTGCTAATGTTCTTTCCGAGTGCATTTTTAATTGGAAACCACTCTGATCTGAATTATAAAAGTTTGCAATGCCGATTTCTGGTATACATGATTTAACATCAGCTACAAAAGCATCAGCATTAGTTTGTCGTTTTTCTTTACTTTCTAATGTTTTTTTGGTGATAAATTTACTTGTTTTCTAGATACTATTCTATGAGCCTTTTTAAATTTTAGTAACCAATTTTGAGAAGCCTTAAATCTTATATCTTCATGGCCAACAATTTTTTGAGCTTGCAATGCCCATTTCCGTAAATCTCGATCATGCACTATCGTACCAGCTGCAATAGCGGCTTTTAAATTATCAAACGTGTATGGCGAATTTGCGCAATTTTTTCTCGGTAAGTTCCATTTTTATTGATTGTTTTCGCCCAACGTTTACGTTGACTTATAGATGAAACTTTTTTGAATCTATGTTGTACAGTATCCAGTTTTAAGTTTTTGTTTTTTCCGCTCCTCCAAAATTCTACGGCTCTTTGTTTATAATCGTTTATAATCATTTGTGCACTGATTTGTTGGTGCAAAATCAGGATCAGGAAAGTGATGTTGAATAACATCTTCGATTATTTTAGCATCAGTATCTTTATAATCTTCATGAAAATCTAACGTCTCTTCAACAATCATATCAATATTATTAAACTCATACACGGCATCTATTAATATTTCTTTCAACTTTTCTGACAATTTAATTTCTTTGAAATTAATCTCGCTATTTGGTATTTGTAAACTTTGAAAATATGCTAATAATAAATTGACTACGTTCAAAGAATTGATCTTCATGTTTTAATCTAAAACAAAATCAAGTTATAAATACTCTTTTTTGCAGTTGAATAATTTTACAAAAGACAAAAGAAAACCTAGTCTATAGATAGAATTCGATCATACGTTTTTAACAGTTATATTTCACATGTTTACAAATCAAAATATTTAAAAAATCGTTCGCGTTTGTTATTGTGCCGCTCGTAGTGTGTAAGTCCGAGGTTGCCGTATTGTAATCGTTTGTTGACAATTAAAACACTAGCGTATTAATCCGCTGTTGTGTTTATTCGCCGCTGTTTCACTCCTCATCCCGACTTCGAATCTGTGCGTTTAACGTGTTTATGCTCGACGCGTTATTCAGTCGTGGGAACGTCTTTTGCTTCCCGAATCCCCGAATAAATAATTGGTGCGGACGGTCGCGAGCAACCCAGACGGGTACGGCCGGAATTCTCCGTTACACACTTTTGAAATTAATAATTTTTAACTGTTATTACTTGTTATTTTTCTTTATTACGAATTATCTTTACGTTGTAACGAGCCGGCTCGTTACAGGGAAAAATCCGCTGAATATAGAGTCAGCGCGTGCCATGCGCGGGCCAGCTGCGCAGAAAAACAGTGCGCGAGCGGAGAATAGAGAGAGAGGACGGTGAGGGGTGGGGGTAGTGAGGAGAGATATTCACGTGTGAACCGGCTTGCCGAATGGAAGATACAAAGGAAGGTCACTGCTCATTAGACGATAAAGGAAAAAAGTGGAATCGAAGAGCAATATCGAAGCAAGTACGCCAAGAGTGAGTGTCGTCGCCCAGTTGACACAGGATTTGAGGAGTGTCGAGAGGACCAAGAGGAGGAAACGCCTCCCGGGCAACGAGAACCATCACGTGAGCTCGGAAACTGAAGAATCGGTAGTTAAAATCTCTTGCGCGGAAATTACAGAGAGAAGAAGTGAGTAACCTCCCTGACACGTAATTAACTGCGAAAAGGTCGCGTCAAATTAGGCGTGCGAGAGTAGCTCCGTATATCTCTCTCTCTCTCTCTTACGGCAAAACATCGCGCGCGGTGAATGCGCGACTGAGCAGTGCGTCATTCGAAAAAGCTCTCGGCCTTTTTCTTTATGGAATGTGTATCGACCGTTAAGTGAATAAAAGGTGTCTATAGTTGATCGGCTACCTTGTTTATTGACGCGGGCAGAAGCCCACGTGCCTCCACTGCCCAGCCACCCGAACCCACCGACTTCCCCGCGTGAGCAGTATGCCGAACGCGCATTCGCCAAGCAGCCGGGAGGTAAGTCTTCCCCCGACGAAGCGGCGGTTAGCTTCGCAACGTGGAAGCGACGGTGAATGATCTTTGTTAACGGATACAGATTTATTTTCTCGGATAAATCACAACCGTTACAGTGGCGCCCAATTTAAAGTGACTGGGCACAGGAGTACAAGGCCTCCTACGAGAGCGTCAAGGGCACGCGTGTTTTCTAGCTGTGTTTTGATTCTGAGAGAGAGAGCCGCGGCGACCGATACGTGTACACGTGAGTGCGAGTGGTAAACACCGCGAGGTAGGCGAAGCGTTGTTCGTCGCATATACTCTGGCCTAGGCATTTTGAATTTTGTAAAACTCTTGTAAGGCCGAGAGTAATACTAACAACGTGATAGCCAAGGCCAGAGACGAACAGCAGTCGGTGAGACAAAAGCCGCGCGCGACAGGCGAAACGTAAATACTGCCGCGCGCACAAATAGTCAACAAGTGCCCATTTACAGATTTGACTTCAAGAAGTACAGGGCTACTTACGTTTTTTTTTTCAGGCTACATTAAGAAAACGAATTAAAAAGTAATATCTTTTTTTTTCTATAATTTTTGTTTTGATTGCATATAGCAAATCTCTATATTTTGTTTTCTTTCTTTCGTCTCCAAAAAAAAAAAAAAAACACCTCAATTAAACCGACTGCTAAGAAGCGACGAACAATAGTGAAGAGGGCGCGCCCAACAAAAATTAACACAGCTTTGCTAACAAACAGTTAGCAAAGCTGATAGGTAGGATTACTGTTTTTATTTTTGCGTAGTAAGGGCGCGCCAAAACAACCTCGCGGGATAGAGCCAACAATTTCGTACGGCTAGATAAAATCAAAATAAAACCGGTGGCAATAAGACCGTTTGTTTTTTTTAAGTAGATTTTTCAAAAAATACAAACACTCGTACTCACGCTCTTGGGGACTAGCCACTGTTTAAACAAAACGAGCGTGCGTAAACAATGGCTAAGTCAACAAATCAAACGCTGTTATTCGACTTGGACACCACGGAGGATGAAATACAAACATGGGTAAGCGAGTTCGATGACAAACGTCTAAAAGAGACGCTATCCGAACTAGAGCTGCGAAGCGACGGCGACAGAGCCGCGCAAGCTAACAGATTGCAGAAGTGGCTACTCGGCAATTACTCCGAGGCAGATTTCGACCAGACAAGGGCAGTTGACAAGACAACAGACCCAATTAGAAGAACAGATCTGCGCCAGTAATTTATATCCGAAGAATGCAAAACTCTTGAAGATGCAGTGGACCTGGACAGCCATCCGCTATACAGACTGCTGACGGACGATGAAATCAAGACAAAAATGAACTTGACAGTCGGCAAGACCCTATCAAAGGAAGCAAAGAAGAACTCTAAGGATGATGGTAAAACGATCCACCAAGACTCTATGGAAGACATAGAGGAGGAGATGCCCACGTTAAAGGATGCAAAGGGCAACCCAATAACAGTGCCACCAGAGATAGCCAAGGTAATGACGGAATGGATAAAACGCCTCACGAAGATCGAAAGGGCAATGACGAGAGAACGAGAGTACGTTCTGTCAATTGCGCAAATGGCACAAACAATTTGCGCAACACAGGCAACAGAAACCTCTCGTCTATCCAAAGCACTACACCGCATAGGAGTACTAGAAAATGAGATGTACGAATTACAAGAGAGCAACACGTGCACAACAGAAACCAAAGAAGAAAAACAGCCAAGCAAATCAGTGAATTTTCAAGACACACTGACGTTCCACTACGACACGGTGGTACCAGGCAGCACGCCAAAAAGGCCACAGCCGCCCGTAGGGGCCCGGTGGCCTGCAGACGACCCCCCCGCACAGCCCTTAGGAGGGGGCAGACAGCAGAATTTCACAGCGAATTCTTCTGTAGGCGCCTACTCAAGACCAACAAGTTATTCAACGCAGAATTACCCATCAGGGCTGTCGACCACCAGAGATATCGGCAAGATCGTCAGAGGCTGGCGCGTGAAGTTCTCCGGCGGAGAAGAGCAAAGCGTCGACTTATTCTTAGAGAAGCTAGAGGCACAAAGAATAGCGGCTGGGCTATCCGAGGAAGAGATGTTGTTGGGGCTACCAGACGTGTTAACTGGAGTAGCCCATACATGGTACATCAACAACTACAAGGATTTGATCGGTTACCAGGAGTTCGTACAGGATGCGAGAGAATGGTTCGGCACGAGCATCCAGCAACAACAGAGGCTGAAGAGGGAGGCTCAAGCCAGATACCAAGGCGAGCAGGAGCCGGTGAAGGTTTACCTGACCAAGCTACAGGCCATGGTAAACAAGATACAGCCTCCGATGCCTAGTATAGAAGTGCTGGAGCTGATGTACTCGAACCTGCTTCCTGAAATAAAGACGAACGTCAAGCGAAGAGACGCGACGTCGGTAAGAGAGCTGTGTCGGCTGGCAACGGAGGCACAAAATGACATTGCCCAAGCACGACAGAGGAGAATATTGCTAGAGCCGAAGGCGGCGCTATTCCCAGAGTGGGCATATCAACCCGCACAAGCTGGGACGGCGGCGAGTGTTCGCAAGCCTAGGGTATCGGCGATAGCAGCCGACGATGATGAAGTCGAGGAAGATGACGCAGAGATCGAAATCGTGGCGCTGAACGAGAAGCAGCCTTCACCGACGGCAATGCAACATCTGGAGACGATGATCGCGGACATGATAGACCGCAAGCTACCTAAGCCCTTACCTGGCGAGAAGCCCAATGGGGCGGACGGCGGAAACGGCCAAAGGCAGAGGCCGAGAACGCCCAGGCGCGACGTAGATTATACGAAGCCCCTCGCTTGTTCCAAATGTGGGAAACTGGGCTTCAGCGTCCGATATTGCCCCGACTGCAAAGGAGCAACGTCATCGGGAAACGACAAAGGAAGCAACTAGACGGGGTCATAGTTGCTTCGAGTAGTAAAGAGATCCCTCACTCTGGGCGGCAGCGCGACGAGAATCCGCGCGAGTCGCCCCCGATATCGACTAGCTCCGCCATAGATGAAAGGGAGCCTACAGAGAAAGTATCAAGAGTGAGAGGCAATGGTGATAATGAAATCCAGCCATTACGAGTAGAGGAACGTGCGACCGAGAGTCAAGATACCAACCCGTCAAGCGGGATCGAAGGAGCTACTTCCTCCCCCAGGACCCGACGTGCGATGCAGGAAAATCCTCAGGACATGGCAGGGAAGGGTAGCCGAAGATCGTCGGACGACACAGAGGCGTTGACCAGCGGGGTGTTGGCCAACACTAGTCCAGACGACGACAAAGGGCAGGCTTCCGCAGCCATAGGATCGACCGACGGGAAGCACAAAGGCAGTCAGCGAGGAAGAGCTTATGCACCCGAAGATGAGACGAGATGGTACGTGCCCATTGATATTGCAGATTACCGAATCAGAGCTTTGTACGATTCAGGTGCATCTTGTACAACAATGGGCACGTTAGGGATCATGATTGCTGCTCAACTGGGGTTAGAGCTACAGGCGCGCAACGCAGGTACTTGCCGCCTGCCGGATGGCTCAACCGTGGCAGTATTAGGTCATGTTCACATGCCCTGGACCGTAGGTGGAGTAACAAGGGACATCAGAGTGGCTATAATCCCAGATCTGAAGGACGAATGCTACGTCGGTGTCAACTTCATCAAGGCATTTAAGATAATGGTGGATCCAGAGGAGGACGTGCTATTCATGAAGGATGAAGAAGTCAGAGTCCCATTAACATTAGCAAGTTTGGAGGGCCAGATTCGCACAGCCGCGGCGGGCATTGCGGAAGCAACGGATGCCCAGCGCGAGGAAATTAGAGAAATGGTCTCGAAGATAATGCCGGACCGAAAAGTTCTGGGTTGTATCACCGGCGCAGAACATGTGATTAACGTCGGGGATACTAAACCAATCAAGCAAAGGTATTACCCAGTATCACCAAAGGTAGAACAAGAAATGCACCGACTGGTGAAGGAAATGTTGATCGCGGGGGTGATCGAGCCGTCCAAGAGTGGATGGTCCAGCCCTGTAGTGATGGTCAAGAAGTCGGACGGTTCGTGGCGATTTTGCGTAGATATGCGTCAAGTAAACGCAGTAACAGAGCCCGATGCCT
The DNA here is from genome assembly GCF_024137745.1 of Phymastichus coffea. Lineage (NCBI taxonomy): Eukaryota > Metazoa > Arthropoda > Insecta > Hymenoptera > Eulophidae > Phymastichus > Phymastichus coffea. The sequence continues at coordinate 8,410 of NW_026707067.1, read as the reverse complement.
ACCCGATCCCCTTTATGCAAGACATACTGCGGCGATTGAGAAACGCAAGGTTTATCTCGACGTTGGACCTCAACTCGGCCTACCACCAGATCAACTTGAGAGAGGAGAGTCGACCATTGACGGCCTTCACGGTGCCAGGGATGGGCCACTTCCAGTTTGTCAGGATGCCTTTCGGCTTATCCTACGCCGGGGCCACCTTCCAACGAGCCATCGACTCAGTAATAGGTCCGGAGATGGCCACCTTTGCCTTTGCGTACCTCGATGATATCATCGTAGTGTCGGCTACGTTTGAGGAACATAAAGAACACCTCAAACGAGTATTAGAGGCCTTAAGGAGCGCTGGGATTTCCGTGAACTTGGAAAAAAGTGCCTTTTGCAAGGCGGAAGTACGGTATTTGGGCGTGTTAGTGAACCGGGACGGCGTCAGACCTGACCCGGAGAAAACGCGCCCTATATTGGAGTTCCCAGCACCCAGGAATGTCAAGAAGCTGCGTAGTTTTATGGGCATGGCCTCGTGGTACCGACGCTTCATCGATGATTTCGCGACAGTAGCGGAGCCGTTGAATAAGTTGTTGCGCAAGTCAACACCATATGAATGGGGCCCAGATCAGGAAAGAGCCTTCTCCGAATTAAAGAACCTCATGGTGTCCGCCCCGATATTGCAGCCCCCAGATCCGAACGGAGAATTCGTGTTACACACCGACGCCAGTGATACGGGCATCGGCGCCGTCCTGACCCAGATCGTCGACGGACAAGAGCGGGTGATTGAGTTTGCTAGTCGCACCCTCACCCGAGCCGAGCGTAATTTCTCGGTGTCCGAACGGGAATGTCTCGGGGTGGTATGGGCCATTGAGAAATTCCGGCAGTATGTGGAAGGCTATCATTTCAAAGTGATAACTGACCATAGTTGCTTGAAGTGGCTGCGGAATATGAAGCATCCCACGAGCCGCCTAGCAAGATGGGCCCTGAAGTTGCAGGGGTATGTTTTCGACGTGGAACATCGGAAAGGGGCCCTGCACCACGTGCCCGACTGTCTGTCGCGAATGTATGAACCAGAGGAGGAGGAAGAAACGATGATCAGCGCGGTGTCATGGTCCGAAGAGGTAAAGGATGAATGGCTGCTGGCTAAGAAGCGAGAAATACTGGATAAGCCGGAAGCGCATCCGACATGGAAGGTCGTGGGCGGTAATGTCTACACTTACCGCCCAGGCGGATCCCTTGGAGAACTGATCGACGACGCTGATGACTGGAAGATAGTGGTACCCAAGGAACATCGAAGGAAAGTGTTAGAGGAATGTCACGACACCCCCACAGCCGGCCATCTCGGGCGTGATAAAACGATCGCCAGAGTAAGGAGGTTGTACTACTGGCCTACGCTGATCGATGACACATCGCGTCATGTGCGTAACTGCGTGATATGTCAGCAGTGTAAGGTCGAACAACGCTCACCGTATGGGCTGATGGGGAGGCGACAAGTTAGCAAGCCGTGGCAAATCGTCGCCGGAGATATCACCGGACCTTTTCCCCGCAGTGCGAAGGGCTATGAGTATATCTTAGTCTTCGTCGATCTATTCACAAGGTGGGTCGAGTGTATCCCTATTCGGAAAGCTATTGCCAAGACAATCGTGCGAGAATTTCACGAGAGGATCTTGGCTCGCTTCGGAGCGCCAGAGATATTCCTCTCGGACAATGGCACCGAGTTCAAGAATAAGTTAGTCGATGAGTATCTGAGCGAACAAGGGATTCAACACTATCTAACGCCCGTGTATTGCCCACGAGCCAACCCGACCGAAAGATATAACAGGACCCTGAAGACGATGATAAGGTCATTCATCGAAGACGACCATAAGAACTGGGACGATAAGATAAGTGAACTGATGTTCGCTCTTAACACCGCGATACACAGCACAACCAAGGTGAGCCCTGCCATGCTCAACTATAGGCGGCAACCTTTACCGCCCGCCACCCTTCGGCGAGAACAGGAGCAGTTGAGCCAGCGGCGGCTCGAGGATCAGGCTCGTCGTGAATGGGCTGACCACATGGGCCTGCTGCCCGGGTTGCTAGAGGCAGCAGCCGAGAACTCGCAACGAGAGCAGGCCCGACAGGCCAGATCGTATGACACGAAGCGTCGAAAAACCCCGTTCGAAGTAGGAGATTGGGTATGGCGAGTCAATCGAGTGCTGTCATCGGCCGAGAAGGGAATCACGGCAAAGCTGGCCCCGCCATATGCGGGACCATACGTCGTCTCCGAGAAGTTAGGAACGAACACCTTCCGCTTAGCAAACCATCAAGAGGAGTTGGAAGGGGCGGTACACGCGGAAGACCTCAAGCCTTTCCACCAAGGCTCCGAAGACGACCAGGAGGAAGAAGAACAACCACCGATGGAAAACGTGGCGAAGAGCGACCCGCCCCAGGCGTGCGAGCGGCCGAGCGACGGCAACGAAGGCGAAGATGCGACGGTCGCAGGCGCGGGCCTGCCCGATGGCGGAGAAAACGATCCGACACGCGCGGACAGGGAGGCCTCACCCCCACGACGCGGGCGAGGGCGAGCTCGCAAAATAACGCTGCCAGGAGCAACCGCCAAACCCAGCGCCCGAGGGAGAGGCCGGCCAAAGAAATCGGTAACGACGGTGCGTCGAGAGATAGGTCGCGTTGCGAAGCGAGTCGACCTCGACGCGAATGCTGCGACGCGCGCAAGGGGACGACCCCGAAAATCATAACTATTCTGCGAGCGAGCATTTCATATCATTCCTTTCCCCTCCTCACCCTTCATCACCATCCTTTCACCATGTTACAGTATGGAACAGATCATCAAGGACACCGTGCAGTATTTCATGGGGATGATCGCCATGTTCGACATCCCCGAAGACGTCAAGGAGCTGCTCGACGTCGCGGTCATCGCCCTGGGACGACGCCTCGCCAAAGCCGCGGAAGCTCACGGTCAAAAGAACCGGGAGCAGGAGCTCAGCGCGGCCGTTCAAGAGCTGGCAGACACCCTGATGGACCAAAAGATAGGGAGAACCATCAGGGACTGCCTTGGGCACGCGGGGGCGAAATTCCTCGTGGAGGTCCAGCGTGCACAGAGGGACGGCCGTCTATTACGCCCGCTCAAAAGCGAGCTCCGTTACGTCCCGGCTACCCTGACCGAGGTAGAAGAGACGCCGGCAGACTGGTCGGTGAGGGCAACCGCGTCCTTCGGAGGCCCTCCCCCTTCAATGAGGACATCGGGGGAAGAATTGTTTGGGCGCTTCTTACCCATGGGCTCTGGGCGGCCCATCACCAACCGGGACCGCCCCTCGTCCCAGTTCCGGGACATCGGAACTAACACGGGGGCGCCCAGAAGATGGAATGTGGGCGTGCAGGTCGGAGGAGCCGCCGGCGCCCGAACCCGGAATTCGGCCGTCAACACTGACAGGACCAGCGCACCCCAGAGGATCGAGGTGGCCACCAACACCGTGGAGGCGATGACAATCAATGCCGCCACCATGACGGACCCAGTCGGTTTTGGGTCCCGCGGAAGAGGAGAAGAGACCGCACCAGCTGGACTCACGGAATCCGCTCCATCCAGATCCGCGCGCACCTTAGCGGAAACGCCCTGGCCATCACGACGATACCCGTTGTTGGCCCGCCCCTACAACAGGGACGACTGGCCAACAACGTGCCTGGAGTGGCCGCAAGAATATCCGGCCGAGGCGAAAGAGCGCTCCCTGGCATTCGCGCTGAGCGAAGTCGGCAGCGCATGGAATTTCGTGCGCCTGGTCCCCCTCGGTGTACTCGCCCGGTTCGGGGATTTCATCCGAGGCCCCGGAACCGAGAGATTCGCAGAAGAGTGGCTGGAGAAGTGTGTGCGTTGGCAGGCCTACGTGGGAGCCGTCCGCCACGCGCGCGAGTCACAGGTGCCCCCATACCACCCGACGGCCGACTCGCACTTCCCTACAGCCGAGCCGCCAGAGGCAGAAGAGGGCGCGAGACAGCCTCCACCGCTCGCGCCCAGATACCAGGGAGAAAGGCTCTCCCAGTCATCCTCCGCGACCAACGTCTCGGTCGAGGCAACGTCGTCGGGAGCCCACAGCACGATAAACGTGGCTGTAAACAACAACGGCGGTATTGGCCCCTCTGGGCAGTGCGGTTCCGCACTGCCCCGAGACTTCAAAATTAAGCGGTCCAGGAGAAACTACGACCCGGCCCGCCAGCCCAAATCTAATGAACGGGACCCACGCGAGGTAAGAGGCGGCGAGTCCCGATCGGCGGCCGAGGGATGCGCAGTGTGCGGGTACCCAGGCGTCACGAGGTCTAGCCGGTGCCCAAGGATACGGGACCATCGACAATATAGAGAGTGACGTAAAAATAAAAACGTGAAGGAAACCAGCATTTGTCCCTCATTTATCCCTCCACCCATCCACTCCTTACTTTCATCAAGCGATTTTCCCCTTTTCGATTTGGTTCGGCACATGGAAAGTATTTCCGCCTGGGGGGGAGTTGTAACGAACCGGCTTGCCGAACGGAAGATACAAAGGAAGGTCACTGCTCATTAGACGATAAAGGAAAAAAGTGGAATCGAAGAGCAATACCGAAGCAAGTACGCCAAGAGTGAGTGTCGTCTCCCAGGTGACACAGGTTTTGAGGAGTGTCGAGAGGACCAAGAGGAGGAAACGCCTCCCGGGCAACGAGAACCATCACGTGAGCTCGGAAACTGAAGAATCGGCAGTTAAAATCTCTTGCGCGGAAATTACAGAGAGAAGAAGTGAGTAACCTCCCTGACACGTAATTAACTGCGAAAAGGTCGCGTCAAATTAGGCGTGCGAGAGTAGCTCCGTATATCTCTCTCTCTCTCTTACGGCAAAACATCGCGCGCGGTGAATGCGCGACTGAGCAGTGCGTCATTCGAAAAAGCTCTCGGCCTTTTTCTTTATGGAATGTGTATCGACCGTTAAGTGAATAAAAGGTGTCTATAGTTGATCGGCTACCTTGTTTATTGACGCGGGCAGAAGCCCACGTGCCTCCACTGCCCAGCCACCCGAACCCACCGACTTCCCCGCGTGAGCAGTGTGCCGAACGCGCATTCGCCAAGCAGCCGGGAGGTAAGTCTTCCCCCGACGAAGCGGCGGTTAGCTTCGCAACGTGGAAGCGACGGTGAATGATCTTTGTTAACGGATACAGATTTATTTTCTCGGATAAATCACAACCGTTACAACGTTTAAAAAATAATAACTATTATTATTACTCTTTTATACACAGCTATATGTAATACAATGCAAATAATATTTGTAAAAAAACTGATACTATAACTGTTATTATTAATTTCGAAAAAACAATATAGTTAATAATTATTTATAATTTATTTTGGTCTCAAATCTTTTATTTATAAGCCGTTATTAATTATTTTTATCTTTTTTGTATTTATAATGAAAAGAAAATAATAATTATTACATAAAATTTGTAATACTTGGGACATATTGTTATGCAACATGAATGTTATTCAAGAAATACATTTATTTTTCGCTATTTATATAAGGTTAGCCCGTATGTGGTTCGGTAAGGATGGTTTATAAGGGTGGGGGTTAGATAGGTTAGGGGTAGGTGGATAAGAGGTATGTGATTCAACTGGGATAACTCGCTTATGGTCTAAAATTAAATTATTTCAAGAAATACCAATCGACTAAAGTTGCTTTTCCCATGATTAGGTGGGTTAGCCTGCATGTAGTTCGGTAAGGGTGATTTATGGGGGTTTGGTTGGTTATAGGCAGGTTGGTTAGTTGAGGTAGCTTGCTAATGCATAGGATTAAATTATTTCAAGAAATAACAAACGACTAAACTTGTTTATCTCAGGGTTAGGTGGATTAACCTGCTGATAGCTTGACGGGGGTAGTTTCTAGGGGGTGAAACACCCCTTAAACATTTTTTTTTAAATCCGGAAACACGTCAATTTAATTTTGGTATTTTCTCATTATCAGTGCGATTTTTAAATCACTCGAGCTGATTTACTATATTACATATCGTAAAACGTTAAAAAAATAGTGTATTTACCCCTATTAAAAAGGGGGTTGCAACCCTTCGGTATAAATGTTATGTTCTTCAAAGCGCCTTTTTATAAGAAATTTTTTAACGTTGAGTTTACTGAAAAATATTCATTTGATGCTGAGAAATATTAAAAAAGCTGATTTTAGGGGTTGATTTCCAGGGTGGATTTCACCCCTTAAAAGCCCTTATGGACCGATAAAAAAAAACATGTATCTAATTTTTTTTCAAGTACTACAACATATTCCAACATCATTTAAATCGGTGAGGTCGGGCTGGGATGGTTCCCTTGTTAGTGATTCTCCTTGCTGAACTTGCTAACGAAGGCCACCGATGATTTCGCGTTTGAATTTTGCGAATTCTAGACCGCTGCCACCACTGTAATATTTCCACCTTTCTCTCTGCGCTTTTGGTTTGCGCGCGCAACACACGGAAATTCATATAGAAATTAACGCGGTTCAGGTAACTTGGGAAAAAGAAAAGACCAAATTTTACTTTTAAAGAGGATTTAACTACCCGTAAGCCTCTATACAGGGTGAGTCATTTTAATTTCCCCAGTCTAATAACTTTTGAAACAAGCAAATTACGCAAAAATGTTTCAGACCAAAGTTGTAGGGGTTCAAGGGGGACATCTAGGGGTGACTTTGAAATTGACCTTGAGCTTGACCTTGACGGCTTTCTCAAGGTCAAGTCTATTTTTTTATTGGGAACCCTTATTTCTGACCTCGGAATCGGAAAGAGCAGGAAATTTTACAGGATTTAAATTTTTTAAATTTAAAAATTTTTTAAATTTAATTTTTTTAAATTTTACGGGACTATTCTTGTTTCCGTTCCCTATCCTTTTTTATTTTTCACCGGACTGTATGATTATTATTAATAAATTTCAAATATTGGAAGTTGTTGCTAATAATTTGCTATTACAAGTCTATTAAATTAATGAAACTATTTCAGTATCAATCTGATGTTCTGCAAAGAAATAAGAGTAAAAGTTAAATACATAAGGATAAATTTCATGTTCAATGAAGAATCTATTACATTTGGAAGTCGTTTAGAAAGTAATCGCAATACGTTCAGTCGTGATTTCAATTTTGAAAAAGCTTTAAATATTACTTTTGTTTTAACCATGCTTGTGTTCATTGTATCACTATCATTATTTCTTCATATTTGAATAAGAGACCTTTCTTATTGCCATCGATCATATGAAATCTAATTTGGACAATATTGCCTCTGTTTTCAGTAATATTTAATTTGTATCATCTTTCTATGATCTTTGCCTTTGTTGATTTGTATTGAGGTTTTTTGAAAAAATCTTTTAAATATGGCTGATTTTACCCCAACAGAGATAGTTGATATGATTTGGATTTTAGGAGAATGTAGAGGTAATTACCGTGAAGCGTCAAGGTTGTATCGAATTCGATACCCACAAAGGCGCCATCCTGATCACCGTACCATTCATCGTCTTGAAGAAAGAGCTCGAGAGAAGAAGAAGAAGAAAGGGCATCTACGAAGAAGTCGACCAAGACATGAGTATGATGATAGAGATGCTAGGGTTTTGGTTGTCTTAGGATTGGTTCACCTAAATCCTCATATCAGCAGCCGACAAATAGAGAGAGAAACAGGAATACCTCAGAGAACCGTTATTAGAATTTTAAGAAGTAATAGATATCATCCGTATCATATTACCTTAACGCAAGCATTAAACGCTAATGATATGAGAAACAGAGTAAATTTCTGTGGGCTCTACAGATGATTTTGCAGGATCCGAATTTTTTTAATTATGTCCTTTTTTCTGATGAAGCTACGTTTCATAGTACTGGCCAATTGAATCGTCACAACAGTCATTAGTGGTCTGATCAGAATCCTCACTGGTACAGACCAGTCGATAATCAACATCGTTGGAGTGTAAATGTATGGTGTGGAATAGTTAATGGTCATCTCATCGGGCCATTCTTTTTTGAAGAAAACGTCAACGGCAATGCTATTTTAGAACTTTTAAGGGATCATCTCCCACTTTTACTTGAAGACGTAGATCTTGAGACTAGACGTCGAATGTGGATACAACTGGATGGTGCAGGACCGCATTTCGCTTTAATTGTACGAGAGTTTTTAAATAGAAATTTCCAACAAAGGTGGATTGGAAGAGGTGGTCCAGTTGCTTGGCCTGCACGATCACCGGACTTAACTTCCCCAGATTTCTTCCTTTGGGGATACTTAAAAAATACTGTGTTCGCTGAAGCGCCCACAACAAGGGAGAATATGATAGAAAGGATTAGAGTTGCATGTAGACAAATCTCTAGAGATATCTTACTGCGCACTATTGAAAGCTTCGAACAGAGGCTCAGGCAATGCATCGACGTAAATGGTAATAATTTCGAGCAAAACCAATAGGAAA